>NC_053391.1:690792174-691047174 GCF_905171765.1 Bufo bufo
ACAGACCTCCAGACCAGACCCCAAAATTAACAAAGACCTCCAGACTAGAAACCAAAAATTAATACAATCCTCTTGACACTGCCAAAAATAAACAGACCCCTAGAGCTCAGAATTAATAAAGACCTGCAGATTCAACCCCAAATTCATACTGACAGCAAACCAGCCCCCAATTTTATTCAGATCCCAGATCAGCCCCCAACCTTAGTCAGACCCTAGATCAAACCCCAACTTTATACAGATCCCAGATCAGCCCCCAACTTTATACAGATCCCAGATCAGCCCCCAGTTTTGTACAGATCCCAGATCAGGCCCCAACTTTATACAGACCACAGATCAGCCCCCAGCTTTGTATAGATCCCAGATCAGCCCCCAGCTTTGTACAGATCCCAGATCAGGCCCCAACTTTATACAGACCCCAGATCAGCCCCCAGCTTTGTACAGATCCCAGATCAGGCCCCAACTTTATACAGACTCCAGATCAGCCCCCAGCTTTATACAGATCCCAGATCTGCCGCCAAATTTGTAGAGATCCCAGATCAGGCCCCAACTTTATACAGACCCCAGATCTGCCCCCAATTTTGTAGAGATCCTAGATCGACCCCAAATTCATTCAGATCCAAAACCTGACCCCAAATTTATCTCCCCAGTTATATCAGTACACATGATCCCCATCATACCAGTACACATCTTCCCAGGCCATAAAAAAATCCATCCATGTTTCATCCGTGAAGATGTCCGTGAAGAATCCATGTTTGGTTCTGTGTCTGTTTTTTGCTCTCCGTGTGTCATACATATTCCACGTACACTGTTTAACTGAAAATGTATTTCTCCTTGCCCCTGACAGCACCCCTGCGAGTAGGACCTCCCATCCAGGACAGGAAACCTGATAAGATAAAAAGGTTCACACCCCCTCCACAGCTCAGTTCAGGTTTCCTGTCCTTCGGATAGGAGATTCCTGAAAGAGCTTTGCTTCTAGGAAGATTTATGGATAGAAGTTCACACCCAAAGGCTGGGGAAGGTCTGGGTCTACTATACTGTAATGGGATCTATCCCATGGCAGCAAAGTCTCTCGTGGGAGCCGCTTGCTAAGTCTGCTTCTCCTCCGTCTCCTTCTCAGTCCCCCACTTTTGTTGGAGCTGCTGTGGCCGTGCCTAGGTGTGATTCATCAGCAAGGCGGTGACATCACTTCCAGTGCATACACCGGACTAGATTGGGGAGCTTATGGACTGCGGGGGCCTCTTTGGAGGTGGAGGTTGCCGGGCGCCTTAAAAGTTGGCTACGGGGGAAAGCAGCCAGCCATCCTGCACACCGTACTGTGCTTCTGGATCCTCTGGTCTTTGGAAATATCTTGGAGCCAAGTGATCCTGGTCACGCCAACCCCTCTGAGCCCTCGAGGCCTTCTAGTCCAGTACTGGTCCAGAGAAGCGGGGTATATCTGCAAAAAATGTGAGACAAAATTCATAAACTTTTTTTTGCTTAACTGATGTATCTGGTTTCTTTTTAACAAACCAGATAGAATCTTTTTTTCACATTATGGGAGATGTGCAATCACTTGTCCCTTAAATAGTAATGCTTCCACCTGTTTTGTTGGGTCCCTGGTACGCTTATTCCAAGCTTGGGAGGGATCCAAATTAACTGAGGGTGTATACTGTTCTTACCGCAGGTGCAAACGAGGGTAGAGAGTAGCTCAGTGCTGATGCTTTAGGGGCTATTTGGCTAGCTTTTGGTAAAATCCTTGTGCTGCCTTCTCTAACCCTTGTTTTGTCAAAGTGAGTGCATCTCTTCAGCATCGCTCACACTTGTAGAAGGGATAGCAGGTCTTTCTTTAAACTTAGGCAGCTATACCTTTGAAGAGGCAGAATTGCCAGTTTTTGGTTCAATTCACAGCATGCCTCCTGGTGCATGCCTCACTGCCTCCTGTTGCATGCCTCTGTGCCTCCTGGTGCATTTGGCCTCTGTGTCTCCTGTGGTTATTGGCCTCTGTGCCTCCTGTGCCTATTGGCCTCTGTGCCTCTTGTACTTATTGGCTTCTTTGCCTTCTGTGCCTGTTGGCCTCTGTCTCTTCAATAAAATAAAAATACAATAAATAAAAAAATAAAAAATGAAAAACAAAAGTCAAAGGAAAAATAAAAAATAAATAAAAGTTCACCACTGCGTTTTCTTTTTCTTCTTTTGGCGTCGCAGACCACTGTGTGAAGCGGGCTTATTCACATTCAAAACAGTCAATTCAACGAGTCGCGCTGCCTTACTTTGGCTATATTTCCTGAGTCTTGATAAGGATAGGATACGTCAGCTTTTTGGTGATGCCAAACAACGAGATTCCACAAGAGGATAGTCTTTATCACAAAACAACCCTTCTGTAGATATAAAGGTTAAGGCACATAGTGAAGGTCCACCAATTTTCCAGATAAAATTTTTCATTATTTTTATTATACTCACAAAAGTATAAAATCAATAGGCATAAAACAAGGTGTAAAGTTGTCCGTAGTTATAACACCGCCCGAACCAGGTTTCGCCATACCAGCTTCATCCGGAGCGGATATTACACTCACATGTGGGCGTTCCTTTTATATGGGTCTTGGGATGACAGAAAACATACATACTCCTCCCATCCCCTTCCATTTAAAACATCCATTTTCTTGAACTTCATAAATATATAAATAATAACATTCTTTAAAATAATCATACAGTAACAACTTCCATCATAATCAATTTTCATTATTCTAATAATATGAAACATATACCGGCTAGTATTATTTCCTTATACTCATACATCAGAAATCCATTCATAAAAACTCGACCCGTGCTTTTCACCACCCAATAAGAATTCCCTCTCTAATTCACTTACTTACTAGCATTATTCCACAATACTTATACATCATGAATCCATTCAACAACAAAAAATAAAAAAAATCCATTCATAAAAAGGGGAAACACCCCGTGATTCATACCAGCCAATTAGAGTTCCCCCTGTAGTTCCTATGTCACTACTAAATCCAACTGCTCTCCGCTATTCACCCAGACAGGGTTTAAGATCAAAGTCGATGTTCAGACCATCCGACTGCAAGGACCGCATTCTGAAAATCCATTCTACTTCCCGGCGGTTAATTGCCACCACCGGATCTCCACCTCGCCAATTCTGTTTAACTCTTTCTATCCCTGAAACCACAACCCCTTCGGATTTTTTCCATGCAATTTTGTTGTTTGCACTATATGACACATCTGTCAGGGTGGGGAGTGGGGGAAACTCCCCACGGTACAATGCAGACCCGGAGGCAAAGCAACTAGGCCTGAGGCTGGGATAAGGGAATAGGTCACCTCCTATTGCTTTCCTAACCCTCGCCCTAACTCCTACCCGTATGAGGGGACCTGGGTGGCAGGACGGCTCATACCCAGGAACGTAGGACCCTGAGTCGCCCTGATAATTCCTCAAATGGAGAAAGGGCTGAGACGACCTGTTCATCCCAGACAGGGATGAACAGGAGTCTCCACCGGCCTAGCTGCAAGGAAAAAGTGGAGACCGTATACAGCAACATCTTTGACCCCATGCTGGGTATAATGACCTCTGACCCTTTGCTGGGTATAATTACCAGATGTTGATTCAGTTACATATTTATTCCCAGAGAATCTTGTACAGTCACTCAGAATTGAGAAAGCTCGTTGGAAGAACGAGTAAAACGTTTTCAAGAAATCTACAGTAAGTCCAGTTGCCTTGATTTATTCTTTACAGATATACTATGACCTGGATAAATGAGAACCTTCACAGACATACCCCCATAGATGCCTTCACAGTGCCCCCCAATAATGTGCCAGTAAGATGTGCCCCCATAGATGCCCCCAAATAATGTGCCAGTAACAAGTACCCCCATAGATGCACCCCAAACATGTGCCAGTAACAAGTACCCCATAGATGTCCCCCAATCATGTGCCAGTAACAAGTGCCCCCATAGATGCCCCCCAATCATGTGCCAGTAACAAGTGCCCCCATAGATGCCCCCCAATCATGTGCCAGTAACAAGTGCCCCCATAGATGTCCCCCAATCATGTGTCAGTAAGTAGTACCATATAAAAAAAAACACTTATACTTACCTCCATCAGGCTGGCAGCGATGAGATGCAGGCCTCTTCCAGCCTGTGTCCCGAGCTGTATGGCTCAGGCGGTGCGATGCACCGGCCTCTGATAGGCTGCAGGCCTAGTGCCTACAGCCTATCAGAGAAAAGGGAAAGGGAGACACCTCTCCCTGCTCCGCCCCACCGCAGCACATCTATCTGTATCGCTGTCCTGAGGATGGTGATACAGATGACTATGGAGATGAGCGCTTCCACAATGGAAGCGCTCATTTCCCTGTGCCAGGCCGCGTCGCCTGGGGCCATTGCCTCACTTTGCCTAATTGGTGGTGTGGCCCTGCTAGCACCCTCTGGCAACGGCCACCCCCACGCTACGCCACTAGCCAGCGGGGCTCAAGAGGCAGCTGCCTTAGGCCCCCCAGGAGCAACTGGGCCTGGGGCAGCTGTCCCTTTTGCCCCGCATTAAAGACGTCCCTGCACATCCAGGTATCCAGAACACCAGTTACTACCTGGACCCCCATGCAAACAGGATGCATGGCGGCCCCAGGCAGAGCTGCATACAGACTGGTAGTTCCCACTCCGTGGAATCCTGACCCCCCCCTTCCGGTGGACACACAGATAGTCAGGGGAATGTCTAGCAAACATGCTGGACAACTAACACCACCAGACATGTAACAACAACCAGACATAACACCTACCCATACAAACGACACCACACATAACATAGGGTAGTAAAAGGAAGGAGACACTGGGATAACAAAGGAGAGACATTGCTAAAGACCTTGATGTTCCACAAGGTGACCCTCAAGCACTGGGCAGATGGAATAAACTAGACAAGAGCATAACTCCAGCACACACCAAGGCTGGATGACAACTGACCTCATACTCACAACACCAGAATATAAAGAGCCATGAGGCCACACCTAGGACACACCTAGATCCACACCAGTCATATAGTTAACCCCCCCAGCACCAGACAGGGAAGGGAGCCAAGAAAATAAGGGGCTAAGCACACACATGCTGACAAAACGACACGTTGCCCCAGTCAACCAGCATGCTGCGAACGTGTCACGGCAAACAACACCGAGACCTTGACACTCCCACCCCTCAAAGCCCTCCCCATCTGAAAAGGGGAAACTAAGTGGAACACCTAAAACAATGGGGGAGGGGGAGACAAGATCAATGTCAGCACAAGCAAGTTTCCCCTAGACTGCCGCCAGCACGCCTGAACAACCGATAAGGAAACAGGCAGCCATCCAACAAACAGCCAGGAGAGACCGCACTGATCACTGCGTCCACACTCAGACCTAGTTCAGACACAAGGTCGCTGCCAGCAAGCATCCCCCAACCAGCATACACCACAGCAAGTACAACAGGAATGCAGCCAGCATAAACGACACAAGAGTCCCGAACCACTGAGAAGTGGACGAGGGGAGACACAAACACAAGTAACAGTTCACACTAGCTGCAACTACTGTCACAGAGAACTGCACAGTTGACAGGATATCCCCTTTCATCCTTCCTCTGGAAGACAAGCATGAACGCCAGAAAACGATAGACAAAACATTCTGACACCCTCTCCAGAAGGCCTAGACAAAGAGAGGCCTTTGTGGAACATACTGTCACGGTGGGGAGTTGCGGAAACTCCCGACCATACAATGCCAACCGGTGGCAAAGCAACTAGGCCTGAGACTAGGATAAGGGCAGGTCACCTCCTATTGCTTCCCTAACCCTTGCCCTAACTCCTACCCATATGAGAGGACCCGGGTGGTAGGACGCATCATACCCAGGAACCTAGGACCCTGAGTCGCCCTGATAATTCCTCAAATAGAGAAAGGGCTGAGACGACCTGTTCATCCCAGACACAGATGAACAGGAGTCTCCCCCGGCCTAGCTGCAAGGAAAAAGTGGACACCGTATACAGCAACTGGATAGGCAGGTAAGCACACCGAACAACACACTTACCTGCCTCAGCTACCACAACTGGAACCCGTGCATCAGTACTGGTGCCCACACACCATACAAAACACAGTACAAACAACCACACCCAGGTATCCAGCACACCAGTTACTACCTGGACCCTCATGAAAAAACAGGACACATGGCGGCCCCAGGCAGAGCTGCATACAGACTGGTAGTTCCCACTCTGTGGAACCCTGACACCCGCTTCCGGAGGACACACAGATAGTCAGGGGAATGTCTAGCAAACATGCTGGACAACTAACACCACCAGACATGTAACAACAACCAGACATAACACCTACCCATACAAACGACACCACACATAAAGTTGGGTAGTGAATAGAGTTGAGCGGACACCTGGATGTTCGGGTTCGACGGGTTCGGCTGAACTTCACAAAAAAGTTAGAGTTCGGGACCCGAACTTGACGCGAACATAACCTCGAACCCCATTGAAGTCAATGGGGACCCGAACTTTTGAGCACTAAAATGGCTGTAAAAATGTCATGGAAAGGGCTAGAGGGCTGCAAATGGCATTAAAATGTGGTTAAGAGCATGGCAAGTGCTCTGCAAACAAATGTGGATAAGGAAATGACTTTAAATAACATAAAATACGTAAAAATAAAAAATTATAATCTTGATCTAGGAGGATGAGGTCGATATGGAGTAGGAGGTTGAGGAGGCGGTGGATGTGGCAGTGTAGGTGAAAGCGGCGGTGGAGGAGGTAGCCCACACTGCTTTTTGGTTTTACATTTATTTTTATTTTTTTAAATTAGGGTACACCCCAAAACATTGGGAAATATAACCTGTGATAACCCCCTCCAGTCGTGCTAAACACACGTTCAGACAATACACTGGCTGCAGGGCAGGCCAGCACCTCCAAGGCGTAAAGGGCAAGCTCAGGCCATGTGCCCAATTTGGAGACCCAGAAGTTGAAGGGGGCAGACCCATCATTCAGTACGTGTAGGCGTGTGCACACATACTGCTCCACCATGTCGCACATCCCCGTGATGTCTACGATCCAATTAGATATCTTCTCTATTAACTTTCGATGTTCTTTTATGCGCCTACCATTGTGATCACGGGTGGCGGGGAATCAGGGTTCCAGGCCGGAGAGGGAGCCAGAGAATGGGATACCACATCCAAGGGAGGTCAATGAATGAAATTAAATGAAATCGAGCGGAAATGTGGGACAAAGTATTGAAGCATAAGCTTCCAAGTTAAAGAGAAGGGGCGCGGCAATTACCCACTCCCGACTCGGGGAGATAGTGACGAGAAATAACAATACAGGACTCTAAGGATGCCCTGTTATTGGAATGATTAATAAAAATTTATAGGGAATGTCACTGGGGTATTTTGGATTTGGAAACGTTATCCAGCAGAGGCCCTGCTGCCGCTTTGTTGACTCTAGATAACTTCTGCCTGATCGCACGTCCCTGTGACGCCCACCATCCATTTGGATATCTTCTCTATCAACTTTCGATGTTCTTTTCTGAGCCTACCATGTTGATCACGGTTTCCACGCCAGAGAGGGAGCGTGAAAAAGGGAGACCTCATCAAAGGGAGGTCAATGGCTGCAATGGGATAAAGCGGAAATGTGGGACAAGTTATTAAAGCAGAAGGATCGAATGAAAGGGCCAATTAAAGACGAATTTTAGAAATTTAATTCACTGTCACCTATGCAGAGCAGGGGTTTTTGATCGCCAGAAATGGGTTAATGTCACCCACCAATGGAACAGATTATTTTTAATAATTTCGGTCCCTGTCACCTATGCAGAGCAGGGGTTTATTCACGGCAAAAAATTTTATATGTCAACCCAAGTATGTAACAGAAAAATTAGTGAAATTTATTAACCTGTCTACTAGGTATAGCAGTGGTATATCACACCCAAAAATTGGTGAATTTCACCCGAAAATGTAACAGACAAATTAGTGAATTTAGCCAAGTCAAAGAATTAGATGATCTACTAGTTGAGGAAATAGCTAAAATGACATTGAAGGGGGAAGTTATCATTATGGGAGACTTCAATCTTCCAGATGTTAACTGGAAAACCAAAATAGCGAGTTCTGCCAGGAGTACAGATATTCTAAATTCCCTACTGGGATTATCTCTACAGCAAGTAGTTGAGGAGCCAACCCGGAAGGAGGCCATTTTAGATTTAGTATTCACAAATGGGAATTTGGTATCTGATATTACTGTAGGGGAAAGCTTGGGATCTAGTGATCACCAGTCAGTGTGGTTTACTATAAGTACAGTGACTGAGTCACACCACACAAAAACAAAAGTTTTAGATTTTAGAAAAACTGACTTTTCTAAAATTAGATTAGTGGTATACGAGTCCCTATCAGATTGGAACAGTTTCATTGGAGTCCAGGAGAAATGGGACTACTTAAAAGTGGCACTATTGAAGGCAACAGAAAATTGCATTAGGCTTGTCAGTTAAAGCAAAAAAAGAAGAGACCACTGTGGTACTCAGCAGAAGTGGCCAAAATCATTAAAAAACAAAAAGATAGCATTTAGGAATTATAAAAAAAAAAAAACGAGGATGACAGGCAAATTTATAAGATTAGGCAGAGAGAGGCCAAACAAGTTATAAGAGCTTCTAAAGCACAGGCAGAAGAGAAATTAGCTCAGTCAGGGAAAAAAAGCGATAAGGCATTCTTCAAATACATAAATAAAAAAAGGAAACTAAAACAAGGAATTACCAAATTAAAAACAAAAGAAGGAAGGTATATGGAAGAAGATAAAGAACTAGCTGACTGCCTCAATGAATACTTCTGTTCAGTTTTTACAAAGGAAAATGAAGGAAAAGGACCTCAGTTAGGAAAGAAGACTAATGAATCTTTTAATGCATGTGTCTTTACAGAGGAAGAGGTTCTAAGTCAGCTGTCTAAAATGAATACAAATAAGTCACAGGGGCCTGATGGGATACACCCAAAGATATTAAAAGAGCTCAGCAGTGAACAAGCAAAACCGTTAACAGATTTATTTAACCAATCACTGGCAACAGGAGTCGTCCCAGAAGATTGGAAATTAGCAAATGTAGTGCCCATTCACAAGAAAGGTAGTAGGGAGGAATCGGACAACTATAGGCCAGTAAGCCTGACATGAATAGTGGGGAAATTAATGGAAACCATACTTAAGGAGAGGATTGTGGAACATCTAAAACCCCATGGATTGAAAGATGAAAAACAGCATGGGTTTACTTCAGGGAGATCATGTCAAACTAATCTTATTGATTTTTTTGATTGGGTGACTAAAATAATAGATGGAGGAGGTGCAGTAGACATCGCTTATCTAGACTTTAGTAAGGCTTTTGATACTGCCCCACATAGAAGGCTTATCAATAAATTGCAGTCTTTGGGCTTGGACTCCCATATTGTTGAATGGATTAGGCAGTGGCTGAGGGACAGACAACAGAGGGTTGTAGTCAATGGAGTATATTCAGACCAAGGTCTTGTTACCAGTGGGGTACCTCAGGGATCTGTTCTGGGACCCATATTGTTTAATATCTTTATCAGCGAAATTGCAGAAGGCCTCGATGGTAAGGTGTGTCTTTTTGCTGATGACACAAAGATTTGTAACAGGGTTGATGTTCCTGGAGGGATACACCAAATGGAAAAGGACTTAGGAAAACTAGAGGAATGGTCAAAAATCTGGCAACTAAAATTTAATGTTGATAAGTGCAAGATAATGCACCTGGGGCGTAAAAACCCAAGAGCAGAATATAAAATCAGTGATACAGTCCTAACCTCAGTATCTGAGGAAAGGAATTTAGGGGTCATTATTTCAGAAGACTTAAAGGTAGGCAGACAATGTCATAGAGCAGCAGGAAATGCTAGCAGAATGCTTGGGTGTATAGGGAGAGGAATTACTAGTAGAAAGAGGGAGGTGCTCATGCCGCTCTACAGAGCACTAGTGAGACCTAATTTGGAGTATTGTGCTCAGTACTGGAGACCATATCTCCAGAAGGATATTGATACTTTGGAGAGAGTTCAGAGAAGAGCTACTAAACTGGTACATGGATTGCAGGATAAAACTTACCAGGAAATATTAAAGGACCTTAACATGTATAGCTTGGAAGAAAGACGAGACAGAGGGGATATGATAGAAACTGCTAAATACATAAAGGGAATCAACAAGGTAAAAGAGGAGAGAATATTTAAAAGAAGAAAAACTGCTACAAGAGGACATAGTTTTAAATTAGATGGGCAAAGGTTTAAACGTAATATCAGGAAGTATTACTTTACTGAGAGAGTAGTGGATGCATGGAATAGCCTTCCTGCAGAGGTGGTAGCTGCAAATACAGTGAAGGAGTTTAAGCATGCATGGGATAGGCATAAGGCCATCCTTCATATAAGATAGGGCCAAGGGCTATCCATAGTATTCAGTATATTGGGCAGACTAGATGGGCCAAATGGTTCTTATCTGCCGACACATTCTATGTTTCTATGTTTACCTGTCTACTAGGTATAGCAGTGGTATATCACGCCCACAAATTGGTGAATTTCACCCGAAATGTAACAGACAAATTAGTGATTTTTTTTTTACCTGTCTACTAGGTATAGCAGAGGTTTATCACACCCAAAAATTGCTGAATTTCACACGAAAATGTAACAGACAAATTAGTGAAATTACATAAAATAAAATAAAATACGTACAAATAAAAAAAAAAATTGATTTATGAGGTGGAGGTCCATATGGAGTAGGAGTTTGAGGAGGCGGTGGACGTAGCGGTGTAGGTGGAAGCAGCGGTGGAGGAGGACGAGGTAGCCAAAACTGGTTTTTGGTTTTAATTTTTTTTTATTAGGGTACACTCCAAAAGAGTGTGAAATATCCAAAATACAAGAATGAACAATTGCGCTGCAGTATAACAATGGCTGGTTAAGGCCGGTATACATGACTATTCTGCACAAGGTACGGACAAGTCCTGTGGGATCCATGCCTGGTTCATTTTAATTAATGTGAGCTTGTCCACATTGGCTGTGGACAGACGGCTGCGCTTGTCTGTGATAACGCCCCCTGCCATTTTAAACACACGTTCATATAATACACTGGCTGCAGGGAAGGTCAGCACCTCCAAGGTGTAAAGGGAAAGCTTAGGCCATGTGCCCAATTTGGAGACCTAAAAGTTGCAGGGGGCAGACCCGTCATTCAGTACGTGTAGGCGTGTGCACACATACTGCTCCACCATGTTGCTGAAATGCTGCCTCCTGCTAAGACGTTCCATATCAGCTGGTGGTGCTTGTTGTTGTGGCGTGCTGACAAAGCTTTTCCACACTTCGGCCATGCTAATCCTGCCTTCTGAGGTGCTGGTGGTGCCCAAGCTGCATTGGCGACCTCTTTCTCCTCCTCTGCCTTGGCCTTGTGCTTCCACTGTGTCCCCGCTGTCAGGTGGGAATGCCACCAGCAGCGCGTCTACCAGCGTGCGCTTGTACTCGCGCATCTTACGATCACGCTCCAGTGAGGGAATAAAGGACGGTACTTTGTCCTTGTAACGGGGATCCAGCAGCGTGGCCACCCAGTAATCATCACAAGTTAGAATGTGGGCAACTCGGCGGTCGTTGAGGAGACACTGCAGCATGTAATCGCTCACGTGTGCCAGGCTGCCTAGAAGAAACGAAAGCTGTCCTCTGTGGGAGGTGTATCGTCTGTGTCCTCTGTATCCCCCCATTCACGCACCAGTGATGGCCATGAGCTGGTCTGGGTGCCACCCTGCTGTGAACATGGTTCCTCCTCCTCCATCTCCTCCTCCTCATCCTCCACCTCAACATCCTTCAGAATTGTGCCCTGGCTGGACAATTGTGTACCTGGCGTTTGTGGGTGCAGGAACCCACCCTCGGAGCCACTTGTGAATGACTGGCTGGAAAACCTATGAAATGATCCCTCATCCTCCTCCTCCTCCTGTGCCACATCCTCTTCCATCATCGCCAGCGGCGTTTTTTCAAGGAGGCATAGAACTGGCCATGTTGGTGGAGTACTCGAAACAGCGCAACAGGGCACACAGGTCTTACATGGAGGCCCAGTCATTGGTGGTGAAGTGGTGCTGTTCCGAGCGTGCTGCAGCTGAAACTCCACTATGGCCTGCTGCTGCTCGCACAGTCTGGCCAGCATGTGCAAGGTGGATTTCCACCTTGTTGGAATGTCGCATATGAGGCGATGAGTGGGAAGGCTGAAGTTACGCTGCAGCAGGGTGAGAACGCCGAAAGTGCGCACAGACGGCACATTATGCAGCAGCTCTGACATATCGGGGTCATTTTTAAGGAATCTCTGCACCATCAAATTCAGCACATGCGCCAGGCAAGGGATGTGCGTCAAACCGGCTAGTTCCAGAGCTGCTACGAGATTTCGCACATTATCGCACACCACCAGGCCGGGCTTGAGGCTGACTGGCACCAACCACTCATCGGTCTGTTGTTCAAGGCCCGTCCACAGCTCCTGCGCGGTGTGGGGTTTGTCCCCCAAACAGATAAGTTTTAAAACTGCCTGCTGTTGTTTACCCCTGGCTGTGCTGAAATTGGTGGTGAAGGTGTTACGCTGACCGGATGAGGAGCCGGTAGAGGATGAGGAAGCGGAGTAGTTCTTTGTTTTTGAGGTGTCTACTCCACTGCAGCTCGTGCTTTACACTTAGATGCCTGGTCATGCAGGTTGTGCTCAGGTTGAGAATGTTTATGCCTCGCTTCAGGTTCTGATTGCACAGTGTGCAAACCACTTGTGTCTTGTCGTCAGCACATTGTCTGAAGAACTGCCACGCCAGGGAACTCCTTGGAGCTGGCCTTGGTGTGCTCGGTGCTGCGGTGGGCAGTAGGAGGCGTACTGTCTAGAGGACAGCCGCTCCGCTTTTGCATCCTGCTCCCTCTTCTGCTGTGCTGGTGGCTCTGTGCGACCATCGCCTATCCCTCCGAACTACACAGGTCACTCGCATGACCTTGATTCCATGTGGGGTTGAGGACCTCATCGTCCTCCACATCATCTTCCACCCAGTCTTCACCCCTGCCCTCCTTGTCGGTCTGCACACTTTCGAAAGCCACAGCAGTTGGCACCTGTGTTTTGTCATCATCCGAGACATGCTGCGATGGTCGTCCCATGTATTCATCTTGAAACATAAGTGGTTGGGCATCAGTGCACTCAATCTCTTCCACTTCTGGGGCAGGGATAGGTGGATGGCCCTGGGAAACCCTGCTAACAGAGTCATCAAAAAGCAGAAGAGACTGCTGCATGACTTGGTGCTCAGACTGCTTGGCTGATTTGCAAGGGAGTGAGGTGAAAGACTGATGGACATCAGCTGCAGGTGCCAACTGTGGTCTTTCAGACAATGTGAAGGAACTGGAGGCACTGTCAGCAACCCAATCTACTATCGCCTGTACTTGTTCAGGCCTCACCATTCGTAGAGCCGCATTAGGCCCGACCAAATACCGCTGCAGGTTTTGTCGCCTACTTGCACCTGAGGAACGTGTTTCACTTGTGCGTGAAGCTGACACAGATCAACCATGTCCTCTCCCTGCAACAGGAGCTCCACCAGCAGTACCACGACCGGGGCCACGTCCCTTATTTGACGCTCTTCTCATATTTCTCAAATTTAGGATCTTGCCCTAAATGGATATTTTTCTAAAAGCAGAATAGAACAACAGTATCTAACGCGTGGATCTCACAATGACATATGCAGCAAAGGCTGCACAATTTAGTTTTTTGCCCAAAATGGGTGTTTTTTAATAGCAGAATAGAACCACAGTATCTAAAGGGTATATCTCACACTTACAGATGCAGACTAGGCCGCAATTTAAGATTTTTACCCAAAATGGGTATTTATCTAATAGCAGAATAGAACCACAGTATGTAAAGGGTGTATCTCACACGTACAGATGCAGACTAGTCCGCAATTTAAGATTTTTTCCCAAAATGGGTGTTTTTCTAATAGCAGAATAGAACCACAGTATCTAAAGGGTGTATCTCACAATGACATATGCAGCAAAGGCTGCAAAATTTAGTTTTTTGCCCAAAATGGGTGTTTTTTTTAATAGCAGAATAGAACCACAGTATGTAAAGGGTGTATCTCACACGTACAGATGCAGACTAGGCCACAATTAAAGATTTTTGCCCAAAATGGGTGTTTTGTTATTAGCAGAATAGAACCACAGTATGTAAAGGGTGTATTTCACACGTACAGATGCAGCCTAGGCCGCCATTTAAGATTTTTGCACAAAATGGGTGTTTTTCTAATAGCAGTAGAACCACAGTATGTAAAGGGTGTATGTCACAATGACATATGCAGCAAAGGCTGCAAAATTTAGTTTTTTGCCCAAAATGGGTGGTTTTTTTTACTAACAGAATATGACAGCAGTACATAACACTTGAATTTCACATGTGCAGATGCAGCAAGGGCTGTAAAATTGTGTATTTTGCCCAAAAAGGGTGTTTTTAAAAACCCAGAAAATTATAGCTGTATTTCTAGCTTAAATTGCACACTGACTAATGCTGCAAAGGCCCCAGATGTAGGATATTGCCCAAAAAGTGTGTTTTTTTAAAACCAGATTATTATTGCAGTATTTAAAGCTTGGATTTGAATGTCGCAAAAGCTCAGATGCAGTGCTGGTGCACGGAGCTTGCATAAAATGGCCGCCGCCGCCCACCTAACTAACAGACGGATAAAAGTTATTTTTTTCAGTAAATTGGCTCAGGGCAGGGAAAAAAGATTGTGCCCTGCACCCACACAACTAAATGTATGTAGATCGTTGAGTTAGATTCGAGTTCTGATCACAGATTCTGTCCTATTCTCTCCCTCACAGCAGCAGCATCCTCTCCCTACACTAGTAACAGCAGAGTGATGTTCAGCGCTACGTGACTCCAGCTTATATAGAGGCTGGGTCACATGCTGCACTGGCCAATCACAGCCATGCCATTAGTAGGCATGGCTGTGATGGCTTCTAAGGGCACAGAGTTAAACGCTTTCAAAAAGCGCTAAGAAATCGCCGAACCCCAAACGCGAACTTTTACAGAAATGTCCGAATTCCTAAAGTTCGGTACAAACCCGAACTTTATAGTTCGGGTTCGCTTAACCCTAGTCCTGAGTGGTATTGTAGCTCAGTCTTCTTCAATACAAGAACCCAAACTGTAATATCAAACACAGCCCATGGACAGGTGGGGCGCTTATCTCTTGGCTCAGCTGAGATGGGGTGTTCATATATTACAGATGCCTCTACAGATGTGTAAATTCTGAGCTCCAGTGAAAAATATTTACTGGTCCCCACATACCGTCTTCATATGTGGAGGAGGCACATTTGGGCCCCTCAAGCACCATGACCTGGGTAGAACCACTACCTCTACACCCCCTATAACTGCACCCCTGGTTCTACGGCTCATGTTCTTCTGGGATAAAAGCTGTACATACATGATAGAGCCAGATTGGAATAGTTTGCGAGACCCCGGCACCTCTGGCAGGGTCGGACTGGGGTTCCTTGGCCTACAAGAGGAAATTATTCTTGTGGACCAAACTCCATATCATCAATAAAGTCTACTAGCATTTGATTAAAGAAATAGTCCCTGGTGGCAGGGTATTGGCTGCAAATGTTTTCTTTCTACTGGGCTTTTAGGGCCCACTATGGTATCAGAACCTGGGTCCAGGTGTCTCTGGTACTCTGGTGAGTCAGTCTAACACTGACCTCTGGTAGTCATGGCTAAGTGTGTAACTGTGCCAAGCAGTAATAGTTATTGTGCTCCTAGTAATAATATTGCCCCATATAGTGCCATCAATAACAATAATGCACTCATTGTCCTCCCAGAAGTAATAATGCCTCCTATAGTGCCCCCTTATAGTGCCCCAAGTAATTATAATGCCACCATAGTCCCAGAAGTAGTAATATCCTCAATAGACAAAGGGAACCCAGTAGCAATGATTCCCCCATAGTCTTCCTAAAAGTAGTACTGACCCCTTATAGAGCCTCTAGTAGTAATAATGCCTCCTAAATTGCCCCGAGTAATAATAATTCCCCCATAGTCCTCCCAGAAGTAATAATGCCCCCTATAGTGCCCCAGTAGTAATGATGCCCCCTATAGTCCCCAGTAGTAATAATGCCTCCCTATAGTTCCCAAGTAGTAATGCCCCCCTATAGAGTTCCAAGTAGTAATAATGCCTCCCTATAGTGCCCCAGTAATAATAATATCCTGCTATAATGCATCCAATAATAATAAAAATGCCCCCACAGTGCCCCCAGTAGTATGCATCCCGAGCGGCCATGGTTCCTTCCTCGTACTCTTCCAGTCACTGTGCGGCCGGCAGAGTCACATGGATGGCCATGGTATCCAGTCAGACACACAAGCACATAGCACCAGCTGACAGAACCTTCATGGTCTCCTCCCGTGTGGTGACCTCTCACAGATCTTGGCACCAGAGTTGTAATGATCACCAGAGCTCACTCCCAACCACCCGCAGGCCAGTCCCTGAACCTACAGTATGCCATCGCACACCAAAAGAGACCACCCCGGGTCCATATTCTTCCCCAGTGCCATATTGGAAACCACACTGGCCTAAGGCAATACCCACTGTATAGAACAGAACATTGATACAGGATAAAACATTATTTTACCAGCATTAGCTGAACCTACATAGATCACCAACCAGTAATGGCAGCAGAAAACACACCAACAAACATATAATAAAAGTGGTCAAACATATAATAAAGCGGTCCCAAAAATATTTCGGGGTCTCCTCCACCTTACAAATCTGTCCTCTATGACTACATAGAATATAGCAGAATGGCTAAAGATAGAAGGACTGAGTGTCTCAATGTAAACACCCTTCAAATGTCTTCCTCTCGTACCAAAAATGTCAAAAATATCAAAACAAGCAAAATGTCAAAACCATCAAAAAATCCCCACCGTAGAAATGTCAGGTTCTCTTCTCTAATTATTCACTGATTGATGTTTAGAGTCATTACATCTCATATTGTCCTCAGCGCACAGTCATAGATGGAGACACCTGCGCCACCCTCGGGGGACACGCTTTATACAGTGTCATTCTGCAATGTAAGGATGTGCCGCCTAATTGACTCTCAGGTGATGCAAATACGTGGAGACCTCGTTAATGACTGCACTGCGGCTATGGAGCTGCTCAACAGTACGAGCAATAAGTCAGCAGAAAAGGCCCCTCTATCCCTACAGAGCAGAGCCACGCGGGAGTCCTGCCCGGGGATGGTAACTGTATAGTAACTATAGAAGATAAACTGCATAATAAAGCAACAAAAGATTATGAACATTAATGAACATTACTCATTTTATATAAAACAACACAAATGCTTTACGATAAAATAAAACGAGATATAAAGAAACCAAATATTCCACAAAACTGAAATAAAGCTGTAAAATAAAAGTGGTTTATAGAAGGTAGGGCATTTTGCATTTTTTTTTGACAAATTTTATCATAAATTCGCATAATACCAAGTGAATATGTCTATATGCAGTCCGCATTATACAACCTTAAACAGCCTGTATGATACCGCCATATACAGAAATACTACAATAATACCACCATATTGTATACTGCTAAATAGTTCTGGGTGGTTTTAGTTTCCTCCTGGGGTCCTGGGCAACTCTCTAGTTTTCTTCCAGTAAAACCCGCCTTGAAGTTGCGATGCATATGACCAGACGGTAGCTCCTAGATGGGACAAACCCTGACACTCAGCATATACAGAGATATAATACAAAAATGTATATTCAAAAATGTATCTTTATTGACATCGATAAAACAAATAAAAAGATGCATAAATTGGCAAAGACACAACCACATGGAGAGTGCACACAATACGGTGACACCTGCGGGGTGGAATGAAAATCTGTCTTTTGCATCTTATCTTTGAGGAGTTTTTTTTTTTCTTCTGTATACGGTATTTACCTGTTTACTTATTTTTCCCATTTTCTTTCTTTTACGGTTCTTCTTTTGTATTTTCCTGTACTAATCCGCCTATGATCTCCTTTGGGCGATCGCCCCTCTATTTTACTGGATGTTTTTTAATGACATTTTATTTTTAAACTTATAATGTTTGTATGTTCAATTTTGTTACAGAATTACCCAGTCTTAACATCTGTAGCATTTTTCACACTCCCGTTGTGCCTACACCTGTACGGTCTTCAGCTGTGGATCTATCAGCATGGAAGAAAGAAAACATTTTTGATCTCTAGCTAGACCTTTTTACTCCTTGCTCTGTATTGTTCTTTAAGGTTTTAGCCTTGGCCTTCCGTTACGGCTTTTTTCTTCATCTCTGACTGTTTGATTTCTAATTTTATTACAGATCCGGCGGGTGGTACTTCCTTTTTGTCATCATTTTAGTGTGTTTTCTTTATTTATGTTCTTTTTTTATATGGATTATTTCCATAATTAATGTATATGTGTTTCTTAACCTTATCTGGTCCCAATTTCCCCCCCAAAAAATTTCATTCATTTTTCACACTTTTTCTCACACACACTTTCCCTTCACAGTCGGTTTTCATACAACCATTTTGGCATTTTTTTAATTTAACTTTTTGCAATTTCTAATTTTTTTCTCTTTTGTTCGACTTGATGCATGTTTTTCATCCATGTTCACACACGACACACACCTTTTCTACTCCTCACTTCCTTTACCATTCTTCCTTTTTTTTTCTCCGTACTCTGTTTCTTTTTCACCACACACATCACATTCTTCACATTTCCTACTCTCTCAACAAAAAATGTTTTTCCCTTCCACACAATAATTAATATTAAAAAATTTTTTAATTCATCAAATTTTTTTTTACATTTTTTGCACCTTTTACACATGCACACCTTGTGTTCTATTTAATTCACATTCTTATTTGTCTGTTTACACTTTTAATTGTTCTTCCGGCCGGTCTAGGTGTGTGTCCAGTTATAGTATTATGTGTTTCTGTTACAGCCATATTTTGTCTTAATGGGCACTTGTGCCGAGGGTATCCTTCATTATTTAATGCTAGTATTAAGCGCAGTTTTTTACTACTCTTCTCTTTTTTTATCTTGTGTCACATGACGCTTTGATCTCATGATCGTAATCTGCTAGACGTGCTTGCAGGAGGATACGCCCTGTGTGAATGGATGTATGATGTGAAGTGGGGCTTGGATTATATGATTTTCATCATGTGTGACTTATAGGTAGTACTGGGTATATATATATATATATATGGGCCTCTCTGCCTTATGCCTCTGCTCCCACAGAGGAAGCTGACACGAAACACGTGTCGGGGTCTCTAGGAGGTGCCACTAGCCGGGTCTGTATTGTGCATACGCTGTGAATCATGGTTTGTTATCTAGGTGGGGGAGACACATGGTGGGATTTTGTATTTATTTATGCTTGTTTCTCCATCCCACCTTTTCCATTACTTGCAATGCTATAACCTGATGCCCCGGCGTATTGTGTGCACTCTCCGTGTGGTTGTGTCTGTCTTTATGCATCTATTTATTTGTTTTATCGATTTCAATAAAGATACATTTTTGGATATACATTTTTCTATTATATCTGTGTACATGCTGAGTGTCTGGGTTTGTCCCATCTAGGAGATATTCATTTTTGACACTTTGCGTTCTATTTGTGTTGTACAGTCGTATTCCGGTTTAGTGTTTTATTGCTCATTGGTATCTCATATGACCAGAAGGGTAATTGGAAGCTTCGGGGTCCTATATACCATGGGGTATATATAATACTGGCACCTTCTTATGTGATAAGTAGCTTTTGGACCCCCCTGGGTGTGACTGCTACCTCTGCATCTTTTAGGCTAGGTCTACAGGACGACATTTGTCGCGCGACAATTTTTATAATGGCAGTCTATGGTATCGCACTGCAACATGCTGCGACTGCGACACAACAGTCGCAGAGAATCCATTTGAAAAAAGTTGCAGAAGTTTGAAAATGTAAAAAAAATTATAGATTTTTGCAAATTGCAGGATAGGTAAAGTTTTGTTTTCACTGAGAGGTAATTGATGTTTGAGTCGTTGCTGGTGAGCGCCACCTCCACCTCTGTACTCAGCACCTGACGCTTTCTCCAGGGAGGAAGGTTGTGCATAATATACATGTGTAAACTTTCTAATGGACTCTCTGGAGACATCTGTACGTTAAGGACTCAATAATGGCTGTCGCTCTGAACAGTTCTGATCTCTATTTGAGTAAAAAATGGCAACCGGTCCGTAGAGAGCAGCACGAAAGGGAATCCCTGGTGGAGACATGAAGACGATGAACGCAACAAAAACAATATCTAATGTAATAAGCATGCACTATACATGACCGAAAAGATTTATAAAACTAAAATTCCGATCTAAGACAAAATAAAATGTTATTTTAAAAAATATGTAAAGGTTCTACCACCACAATTATTTATGACCTAACCACAGGACAATCTCTGATAAGTGGGGAAGGGGGGGGGGGGGGGGGTTCACCCATCAGGAGAATCGGGGTCCTCTCATTTCATCAGCGGAGGGGACCCGACTACACAGATATGAAGACAAGATGGACAGCCTCAGCTGTTTCAATAACTCCCAACTCTGTATGTGCAGTGATAATGCAGAGTTGAAGTAGATTTTTGGTGTAATATGGTTGAGGTAGTGGCATGGTCAATGTAGCAGAGTAGGATGCAGCAGAGCTTATGTAGGGGAAGGGGCCAATGGTTTAGGTAGCAGGGAAGATGCAGAGGAAGGACCAGTGTAGCAAAGTTTGATGCAGCAGAGCTGATGTAGTGGCAGGCCCAGAGTACCAGAGTTGAATGAAGCATGGTTGATGCATTGGCCAGGCCAATGTAGCAGAGTTGGATGCAGCAGAGTTAAGATAGTGGCAGGGACAACGTAGAAGAGTTTTATGCAGCAAAGTTGATGTAATGGAAGGGCCAGAATAGCAGAGTAAGATACAGTACCGTCAATGTACTGACAAAACAGACAGGGGGACAGACTGAGTTTAAACAACCTGAAAGCATGGTGTCTCCAGTGTGTGGCAGGTAGCACCCGAAGGAGACAAGGGATGAGCAGTATGGTGCAGTGTTCAGTGCTGGATCTAAGAAAGGTAAGTATTATCAATATTAAGCACAAATGATATAGGAGAAACAAAAATGTTACGTACCTAACATTGCTGTTGGAAAATGTAA
The DNA here is from genome assembly GCF_905171765.1 of Bufo bufo. Taxonomy (NCBI): domain Eukaryota; kingdom Metazoa; phylum Chordata; class Amphibia; order Anura; family Bufonidae; genus Bufo; species Bufo bufo. The sequence goes on from NC_053391.1 coordinate 690,813,316, forward strand.
GAAATGTCCCAAAACCAACCCAACTCACTTGCAGATGCCCATCCATTTTCATCCCAAAGCAAGTCAATTTTGCCAGGATTATTATCTATGAATATTCAGTACAATCCCAGGAAAATTTGCCCCCATGTGAGTGACGTCTGATGACACAATGCAGGTGACATGTAGGTGTGAGCTCCATAACTGATGTGTGAAAAGTTTTCTCTATATGTGATGTGTGTCCAGGCTTCTCTCCATATCTAATGTAGGGACAGACTTCTCCCCATATTTGATGTGTGGGGAGGCTCCTCTCTATATCTGATGCGCGGACAGGCTTTTCTCCATATCTGATGTAAACACGCACCACTAAATAATAGAAAATGTAATACTCTTTATTTGTACCATAAATAACAATTCATAATAACAGGGAAGAAGCCGCCAGGCGAAACGCTTGTCGGGGAGTCATCGGAGTCTGCACCATCCGGCGGTCTGTACCTTACATTGTTATGATTTATTATCCACAGTGGCCCTTTGCTTGTTATGCAGTCCTTGTACTGTTCTGACATTGTTCAAATGGACCCTAGTTCTAATGACATATTCTTGGTTCAATTGGTGGAATTGGTATAATATTTTACTTGTATGTACCGCTGTTTGGATGTTTTGACTCAGTAGTTGCTGCTTGCGCAGGATCCCTTTTTAACCGCATCAATGTTATTATGAATTGTTATTTATGGTACAAATAAAGAGTATTACATTTTCTATTATTTAGTGGTGCGTGTTTATATTGGAGTAGTGTGGCACATGTTCCACGTACCTTTCTATATCCCTATGTTTATATGTGTGGACAGGCTTCTCTTCATATGTGATGTGTGGACAGTCTTACGTCCATGACTGATGCCTGTCCAGGCTTCTCTCCATATGTATGTGATGTGTGGACAGGCTTCTCTCCATATCTGAAGCCTGTCCACACATCAGAAATGGAGAGAAGCCTGTCCCTACATTAGATATGGAGAGAAGCCTGTCAAAACATCAGAAATGGAGAGAAGCCTATCCCTACATTAGATATGGAGAGAAGCCTGTCCATACATTAGATAGGGAGAGAAGCCTGTCCGCGCATCAGATATAGAGAGGAGCCTCCCCACACATCAAATATGGGGAGAAGTCTGTCCCTACATTAGATATGGCGAGAAGCCTGGACACACATCACATATAGAGAAAAGCTTGGACACACGTCACATATGGAGAAAAGCCTGTCCACACATCAGATATGGAGAGAAGACTGTCCACACATCACATATGGAGAAAAGCCTATACACACATTAGATATGAAGAGAAGCCTGTCCACACAGCAGATATGGGGAGAGGCCCATCCACACAGCAGATATGGGGAGAGGCCCGTCCACACAGCAGATATGGGGAGAGGCCCGTCCGCACATCGGATATGGAGAGAAGCCTGGACACATCAGATATGGAGAGAAGACTGTCCACACATCACATATGGAGAAAAGCCTATACACACATCAGATATGAAGAGAAGCCTGTCCACACAGCAGATATGGGGAGAGGCCCATCCACACAGCAGATATGGGGAGAGGCCCATCCACACATCAGATATGGAGAGAAGACTGTCCACACATCACATATGGAGAAAAGCCTATACACACATCAGATATGAAGAGAAGCCTGTCCACACAGCAGATATGGGGAGAGGCCCATCCACACAGCAGATATGGGGAGAGGCCCGTCCACACAGCAGATATGGGGAGAAGCCTGGACACACATCAGATATGGAGAGAAGCCTGGACACACATCAAATATGGAGAGAAGCCTGTCCACACATCTGATATGGAGAGAAGCCTGTCCACACATCTGATATGAAGAAAAGCCTGTCCACACATCTGATATGAAGAAAAGCCTGTCCACACATCTGATATGAAGAAAAGCCTGTCCACACATCTGATATGAAGAAAAGCCTGGATATGTTAATGCAAACTATGTCCATTTGCTTTGGAGCTGCAGCAAAATAAGAAGTTATTGGGATGAGGTTTTTGCTACCCTACAAAGGGAGAGTTCAACGAATTATAATCCGGGAATTTTGGTAGTGATCTTTGGAGATTATGGGTCAGAAGTGGAAGTCCCGTCCCAGGTCAGACGGATTTGGATGCGGGGATTGATGGTCGCTAAAGCTATATTGATAAAGTATTGGGGCTCTGTCTCCCCGCCCTCAATAAGGGAGTGGGGTTCATACCTCCAAAAAATTAGAGTATATGAGGACATTGAAAGGAAACGGAGAGCTGCACGCAGAGCTGCATAGCTATAATTAATACTGATACTATTCTATACAACAATGAATGGAGTGGACGGCAGCCAATGGGGGGGGGGGGGGGGGTTGATATAGTTATTATTATATATTATCTTGAGGGTGTCCTTAGGATGTTGTGTAGAACTTTTCTTGTAAGGAGGATGTCTATGATTGCCATGCTGGACACACCTCTGTGATTAATATTGTTTTATGTATTAATACTATGATCTGGAAAATAAAAATATATATTTATTTTAAAAAAAGAAAAGCCTGTCCACACATCTGATATGAAGAAAAGCCTGTCCACAGATCAGATATGGAGAGAAGCCTGTCCACACATCAGATATGGAGAGAAGCCTGTCTGAACATCAGATATGGAGAGCAGCTTGTCTGCACATCAGATATGGAGAGAAGCTTGTCTGCACATCAGATATGGAGAGCAGCTTGTCTGCACATCAGATATGGAGAGAAGCCTGTCTGCACATCAGATATGGAGAGAAGCCTGTCTGCACATCAGATATGGAGAGCAGCTTGTCTGCACATCAGATATGGAGAGAAGCCTGTCCGAACATGAGATATGGAGAGAAGCCTGTCTGAACATCAGATATGGAGAGAAGCCTGTTCACACATCACATACATATGGAGAGAAGCCTGGACACACATCAGATATGGAGAGAAGCCTGGACACACATCAGATATGGAGAGAAGCCTGGACACACATCAGATATGGAGAGAAGCCTGGACACACATCAGATATGGAGAGAAGCCTGTCCACACAGCAGATATGGGGAGAGGCCCGTCCACACATCAGATATGGAGAGAAGCCTGTCCACATATCAAATATGGAGAGAAGCCTGTCTGTCAGTATTGGTTCCGTGACCTCACTGCAGGGTGGCAGATCGTCACCTGCACACTGCAGCACCATGGGTCCCAGTGCTGGCTTACCTCGCAGGAGAAGCAGGCACCCGCCAGCATACCGCCGCATCTGTCCTCACGGCCAGATATCATCTTGTGCACTATAGTGCACTCGGGCACATCTCTCCCATTCTTATGGGAGTGCCGAGCAGGCTCCTAATCACTGACCCCACCCTGAGGCGGAGATACTGGTATATAGGGTAGCTTCACTTACCATGAAGTGACCAAGCGTGGTTGTATTCCTGGTAACTTCTGCTGAAGCCTATTTGGATTATCTGGACTATTGACCTCTGCATCGTCTGACTATGAATCTGCCTGTCGTCTGCTACTTGGATTATCTGGACTATTGACCCTTGCATTACCTGACTACGATTCTGCCTGTCGTCTGCTACTTGGATTATCTGGACTATTGACCCTTGCATTACCTGACTACGATTCTGCCTGCCGTCTGCTACTTGGATTATCTGGACTATTGACCGCTGCAATGCCTGACTATGATTCTGCCTACTGTCTTCTGTAAGTTCGCCTGGATTTCTGACCCTGCACTGCCTGACCACGAATTCGCCTGACTCAGTTTACCGTATTACCATGAACTTTGTTTTGCCTTTATTGCAAGTGACTTTTGTTTGCCTTCTGCCAGTAAAGATCATCTGTTCCGTTACTCTGCCTTTGTTGGACTCTGTACACACTGCTGCAGTTAGCTGCTTTCTGGGTGACTGGTATAAACACCAGGGTCCTGACTCTGGGAGTCAGCAGTCAGCAATATTGGACTAATTCCTAGTTCACTATCAGCTGATCCAGAGGATCCACATCCTCTGGTTGTAACAGTACGCTTGGGCCATGGATCCCGCTGGCTCTAAACCTGGAATGTCTGAAGTACTGCAGGAACTTGAACAACAGCGTACCACCCAGAAACGAGTGGTAAATTACTTGCAGCATGTAGCTGCTCGCTTGGACTCTCTCGCTACAGCACAGTCTGCACAGGCTCCTACAGCTCCTGCTATTCCTGCTGCGGTTGCAGTGCAGTCAGTTTCTTCTGGACCCCTTTTATCTGCTCCATCCCGTTAGAGCGGCAATCCGAAAACCTGTCGTGTGTTTCTCTCTCAGTATACAATTCACTTTGAGCTGCTTCCTCATCACTTTCAATGTGATCGACTAAAGTGGTGTTCATCATCTCTCATCTCGAGGGAGAGGCCCTGGCCTGGGCAAATCCAATATGGGAGAGATCTGAACCCACCACCAGTAGTGTCTCTACTTATGGACTCTTTCAAGAAGGTGCTTGAAGAGCCAGGTCGAGCTTCTTCTGCGGCCTCCTCTCTACTGCATGTCCGTCAGGGGAGCCGGTCTGTGGGTCAGTATGTGAGCCAGTTCCGCACCTTAGCATCTGAAGTGTCGTGGAACGAGGAGGCTTTGGTAGAGGCCTTTTGGGAGGGCCTGTCCGGACGTATTAAGGTTGAACTTGTGGGACGTGATGTGCCTACCTACCTTGAGTTGCTGGTCTCTCTGGTAATAAAAATTGATATACGGTTTTCTGAGCGGGCTCGTGAGGTCAGTCGGGAGAAGAGACTTTCACAACAGATGTTTAGGTCAGATACGTCTCATCCTCCATTACACTCCTCCTTTCCGGATCCTGAACCTATGCAGATAAATTCTACCCGGCTTTCAGAGGAGGAACGTCGTCTTCGTATGTCTTCTGGGCTCTGTCTCTACTGCGGTGGTTCGGGTCACCGTGTCCGCAGCTGTCCCCAGAAGTCGGGAAACTCCAGCGCTTAGAGTCATTGGGGGAGGTAGCTCTAGGCGAAACCAGCTCTACTCTCCAAATACCTGTGATCCTGCTTCTTGGAGCTATTAAAGTATCCATATCCGCTTCCTTGGATTCCGTATCTGCGGGGAACTTCATACACCAATCAATGGTGAATCAATATCACATTCCTGTATGCCTGCTGAAGAATCCCTTGCTGGTGACAGCCGTCAGCGGACACGTGTTGGCGGAGCCAGTGCGGTTCGTCACTGAGGCGTTGGAACTGCAGGTAGGAGTGTTACATGTTGAGAGGATTTCTCTATATGTTCTACCAGAACTATCTTATTCTCTCTTGCTGGGGTTGCCCTTGCTTAGGATGCACAATCCGGTAATTGATTGGAGCTCAGGAGAAGTTCTTCGATGCGGACAGCTGTGCCAAGGCAAGTGTTTAAGTTCTATTCAACCCAAGGTTTCTACATCTCTCCTTAAAAGCTTGGAGGCTCTGCCGGTGGCCTATTCTTTTGCAGATGTGTTTGATAAAAAGGAGGCAGAGATACTTTCACCCCATCATCCCTACGGTTGCCCAATTGAACTTCTGCCAGGAACATTTCTTCCTCGGGTTATGTTTATCCTCTGTCTCCCGCTGAATCGCAGGCTACAGCAGATTATATCATGGAGAATCTAGAGAGGGGTTTTATCAGAAAGTCTTTTTTACCAGCTGGGGCAGGATTATTTTTTCGTGAAATAGAAAGATGGGTCTCTTCGCCCCTGTATTGACTACTGTGGTCTTAATCAGAATAAGTATCCTTTTCCGTTAATTTCTGAGTTATTTGATAGACTTCGTGGGGCCAGGATCTTCTCTAAGCTGGACTTACGGAGAGCATACAACTTAATACGTATTCGTGAAGGTGACGAAAGGAAGACAGCCTTTAATACCAGGGATGGACATTATGAATACCTTGTTATGCCCTTCGGTCTCAGTAATGCCCCTGCTGTCTTCCAGGAATTTGTCAATGATATTTTTTGTGATCTGCTCTATTTTTGTGTAGTTGTCTATTTGGATGATATTCTTATTTTTTCCAGGGACATCAGAACTCACCGCAGGCATGTGCAGTTGGTCTTACAATGGTTACGATAAAATCATCTATACCCTAAATTCGAGAAGTGTGTCTTCGAAAAGTCATCCTTGCCCTTCCTGGGATACATCATCTTGGATCAGGGTCTCAAAATTGATCCAGGAAAGGTGGCTGCAGTGCTCAACTGGCCCCATCCCTCCAGTCTGAAGGCAATACAGAGGTTCTTGGGTTTTGCTAACTATTATCGACAGTTCATCCATAATTTTTCTTCTTTGACAGCTGCAATTTCTGCTCTGACTAGAAAGGGTGCCAATCCCAAGCAATGAAGCGGAAACTTCATTTTCTTCCCTCAAGAAAGTCTTCTCTTCAGCCCCAGTTTTTAAATGCCCAGAACTCAACAAACAGTTTTTCTTGGAGGTGAACGCATCCTCCATTGGAGCCGGAGCGGTTCTATCACAGAAAAATGCTTCAGGTCGTATGTCTTCTTGTGCGTTTTTTTTTTCTAAATTATTTTCTGCATCCGAGAGAAACAATTCTATTGGAGACAAGGAACTTTTGGCAATTAAGATGGCCTTAGAAGAGTGGCGATATCTTCTAGAAGTTTCTATTCTGCCAGTCATAATCTACACCGATCACAAAAAGCTGACCTACTTGCAGACAGCCCAACGGCTCAATCCTCGTCAGACTCGTTGGTCTCTCTTCTTTGCCCAATTTAATTTCCAGCTTCATTTCCGGTCTACTGATAAAAATACCAAGGCCTATGCTCTCTCCCGGTCCTTCGAAACCATGGATACGGAAGATGAGCCCCAGTTCATCATTTAACCAACTAAAGTAGTCCCAGTGGCTCTAGTTAAGGGTATGCGGATCCGTCTCACAAATGCATTGCAATACCGGATCTGGTGTTTATTTTTAAAAAATTTTTAAAGGTCTGTGCCAGTGGCGGATCCAGAGCCTGGTCTGTGGGGATGACACTGTTATGGGCATGAGTGGATGACTCTGTTATGGGGGGAAACGGTGGGAGGAAAGAGAAGAACTTGTGGAGGGGCCAGGGGTGTCCTGGAGGGGCCAGTGGGTGTACTGGAGCCAGCCAGTCCCCCCTTCACACAGTATTTATTAACCCCTTTCAGCAGTCCTCCGAGGGGTTAATAAATACTGTGAATGGGGGACTGCTGAAAGGGGTTAATAACTACTGTGAAGGGCCTTTCACAAGTTATTAACCCCTCTCAGCAGTCCCCCATTCACAGTATTTATTAACCCCTTTCAGCAATCCCCTGCAGCACAGACCAGTTAGTAGTACCTAATTTCCCCTTTACCCTAGTTATTACAGTCAGTCGCCCACTACTACCCCAAAGAACAAACTTCCCCCCTGGCCCTTTCAGTTTCAGCAATCCCCATTCCCTGGCCACAGCAAAGTCTTCAGTCTCAGACTAAGTTGACAGTGACACTACCTCAGCGCAGCTGCGCTCCTGAAAGTCCTGAGACTAAGTCTGTTCCTCCTGCTCAGAGCTGCTCCTTCGTTCCACTTCCGGCTGGGCCACGCGTCTGCAAACCAGAGTTAAATGGTCTGGCGCGAATCTGCAGGCAGTGTGTGACGTCAGTGTGCTCTGCACAGTGACTTGATTCGGATGATCGGATCATGTGAGTATATGGGCGATCGGAAGCCCTCTCTCACTATATTCTTGAGGGGGGGGGGAGAAACCGGAAGACCGTATCCGTCAATGCGGCAATTTTAATGCCTGATCCGGCACTAATATATTCCAATGGAAAAGAATGGCATTCCGGCAAGTGTTCAGGATTTTTGGCCAGAGAGAAAAATGCAGCATGCTGCGGTTTTTTCTCCGTCCAAATACCGTAAACGGACTGAACTGAAGACATCCTGATGCATCCTGAACGGATTGCTTTCCATTCAGAATGCATTAGGATAAAACTGATCTGTTTTTTCCCGGTATTGAGCCCCTCAGACGGAACTCAATACCGGAAAACTTTGACGCAAGTGTGAAAGTACCCTAACCTATCCAAAGTTCCTCCAGGTAAGATCTTTGTTCCAGAGTCCAAACAAAGGAAAGTTTTGCGGTGGGGACATGCGTCCCAGATTGCTGGTCATCCAGGTTAATGTGGGACCTTGAATCTCATCTCCTGACATTACTGGTGGCCATCCATGTCAATGGATATTAGATACTTTGTGGCTTCCTGTACCTTGTGTGCCCAGAACAAGTCTCCTAGGTTGAGACCTGCAGGTCTATTATTGCGACTGCCAGTGCCTGAGGTCCCCTGGCAACATATTGGTATGGACTTTGTGACAGATTTGCCTGTCTCTAATGATTGTACAGTTATCTGGGTTGTCGTTGACCGTTTTTCCATGATGCCACACTTTTTTTTGCTTCCAGGTCTTCCATCTGCTACTCGTTTGGCTGAGCTTTTCATTATGCATATTTTCCGCATGCATGGATTTCCTCTCTACATCGTCTCAGAAAGAGGGGTATAATTCACTTCCAATTTCTGGAGATCTTTATGTAAGTCTCTGAATGTGTCTTGGGTAGAGTTGAGCGGACACCTGGATGTTCGGGTTCGACGGGTTTGGCCGAACTTCACAAAAAAGTTCGAGTTCGGGAACCCGAACGTGACCCGAACTTGACCCTGAACTCGAACCCCATTGAAGTCAATGGGGACCCGAACTTTGGAGCACTAAAATGGCTCTAAAAAGTCATGGAAAGGGCTAGAGGGCTGCAAATGGCAGCAAAATGTGGTTAAGAGAATGGCAAGTGCTCTGCAAACAAATGTGGATAGGGAAATGACTTAAAATAACATAAAATACGTAAAAATAAAAAAATAATAATCTTGATCTAGGAGGACCAGGTCCACATGGGGTAGGAGATTGAGGAGGCGGTGGATGTGGCGGTGTAGGTGGAAGCGGCGGTGGAGGAGGAGGAGGTAGCCTACACTGCTTTTTTGTTTTGTTTTATATTTTATTTAATTTTTTATGTAATTTTTTGTTAAAATTTGGCTTGACCCCAAAACATTGGGAAATATAAACAAAGAGAAAGTGCGCTGGAGTACAACAATGGCTGGGTGAGGCCGGTATACATGTCTATTCTGCACAAGTCACAGACATGTCCTGTGGGATCCCTGCCTGGTTCATTTTAATGAACGTGAGCTTGTCCACAACGTTCAGACAATACACTGGCTGCAGGGCAGGCCAGCACCTCCAAGGCGTAAAGGACACGCTCAGGCCATGTGCCCTATTTGGAGACCCAGAAGTTGAAGGGGCAGACCCGTCAGTCAGTTCGTGTAGGCGTGTGCACACATACTGCTCCACCATGTCGCATGTCCCCGTGATGTTCACGATCCAATTTGATATCTGCTCTATCAACTTTTGATGTTCTTTTATGCGCCTACCATGGTGATCACGGTTAGTGGCGAATCAGGGTTCAATGCCGGAGAGGGAGCATTAGAAAGGCATACCACACCCAAGGCAGGTCAATGGCTGCAATGTGATCGAGCGGAAATGTGGAAGAAGTTATTGAAGCAGAAGCATCCAAGTAAAGGAGGGGGCGCTCGGCAATTACCCACTCCCGACTCGGGGAGGTAGTGACGATAAATAACAATACAGGACTCTTAAGATGCCCTGTTATTTGAATGACTAATAAAAAAATTAGAGGGAATGTCACTGAGGTATTTTGGATTTGGAATTGTTAGACAGGAGAGGCCCTAGATAACTTCTGCCATTTTAATTAACGTGAGCTTGTCCACAACGTTCAGACAATACACTGGCTGCAGGGCAGGCCAGCACCTCCAAGGCGTAAAGGACAAGCTCAGGCCATATTCCCAGTTTGGAGACCCAGAAGTTGAAGGGGCAGACTCATCAGTCAGTACGTGTAGGCGTGTGCACACATACTGCTCCACCATGTCGCACGTCCCCGTGATGTCCACGATCCAATTGGATATCTTCTTTTGATGTTCTTTTCTGCGCCTACCATGGTGATCACTGGTGGCGGGGAATCAGGGTTCCACGCCGGAGAGGTAGCGTGAGAAAGAGATACCACATCCAAGGGAGGTCAATGGCTGAAATGTGATCGAGCGGAAATGTGGGACAAGTTATTAAAGCGGAAGGATCGAATGAAAGGAGGGGGAGCGCGTCAATTAAAGACAAATTTTAGAAATTTAAGTCCCTGTCACCTATGCAGAGCAGGGGATTTTCATCGACGAAAATGGGTTAATGTCACCCACCAATGGAACAGACGATTTTTAAAAATTTCGGTCCCTGTCAACTATGCAGAGCAGGGGTTTATTCACGGCAAAAATGGTAAAATGTCACCCAATAATGTAACAGACGCTTTTGCACCCTGCTCCCTCTTTTGCTGTGCTGGTGCCTCTGTGCGACCACCGCCTCTTCTTCAAAACTAGACAGGTCACTCGTATGACCTTGATTCCATGTGGGGTCTAGTACCTCATCATCCTCCACATCATCTTCCACGCACTCTTTACCCATGCCCTCCTGCAGCAGTTGGCAAAGCTGCAGCAGTTGGCACCTGTGTTTCATCATCATCAGAGACGTGCTGCGGTGATCCTCCCATGTCCTCATCCTGAAACATAAGTGGTTGGGCATCAGTGCACTCAATCTCTTCCACTTCTGGTGTAGGGCTATGTGGATAACCCATGGAAACCCTGCCAGCAGAGTCATCAAAAAGCATAAGAGACTGCTGCATGACTTGGGGCTCAGACTGCTTGCCTGATTTGCAAGGGGGTGAGTTGAAAGACAGATGGACATGGGCTGTAGGTGCCAACTCTGATCTTTCAGCAGGGGACTGGGTGGGAGACAATGCGAAGGAACTGTAGGCAGTGTCAGCCCCCCAATCTACTATCGTTTGTATTTGTTCTGGCCTCATTATTCGTACTGTCCTAAATGAAGTGTAGGCCGCAAATGTACTTACTAGCGCAAAAGATGAGCATTTGTCACCCAACAATGTAACAGACGAATTAGTGAAATGTATTTCCTTGTCCATTAGGTAAAGCAGGGGTATATCACAGCCAAAAATTTGTGAATGTCACCCAACAATGTAACAGACAAATTAGTGAAATGTATTTCCCTGTCCACTATGTAGAGCAGGGGTATATCATAGGCAAAAATTGGTGAATTTCACCCGACAATGTAACAGACAAATTAGTGAAATGTATTTCCCTGTCCACTATGGAGAGTAGGGGTGTATCACAGCCAAAAATTTGGGAATTTCACCCGACAATGTAACAGACAAATCAATGAAATGTATTTCCCTGTCCAGTATGTAGAGCAGGGGTATATCACAGGCAAAAATTGGTGAATTTCACCCGACAATGTAACAGACAAATTAGTGAAATGTATTTCCCTCTCCACAATGTAGAGCAGGGGTATATCACAGCCAAAAATTTGGAATATGTCACCCAAAAATGTATCAGACAAATTAGTGAAATGACTTAAAATAACATAAAATACGTAAAAATAAAAAATAATAATCTTGATCTAGGAGGTGGAGGTCCATATGGAGTAGGAGTTTGAGGAGTCGGTGGAGGTAGCAGTGTAGGTGGAAGCAAAGGTGGAGGAGGACGAGGTAGCCAACACTGGTTTTTGGTTTAAATTTATTATTATTTTTTTTGGGTAAATTAGGGTACACCCCAAAACATTGGGAAATATTAAAAATACAACAATGAATAAGTGCGCTGGAGTGGCAATGGCTGGTTAAGGCCGGTATACATGTCTATTCTGCACAAGGTACGGACAAGTTCTGTGGGATCCATGCCTGGTTCATTTTAATGAACGTGAGCTTGTCCACATTGGCGGTGGACAGGCGGCTGCGCTTGTCTGTGATAACACCCCCTGCCATGCTAAACACACGTTCAGACAATACACTGGCTGCAGGGCAGGCCAGCACCTCCAAGGCGTAAAGGGCAAGCTCGGGCCAAGTGCCCAATTTGGAGACCCAGAAGTTACGTTTTAAAACTGCCTGCTGTCGTTTACCCCTGGCTGTGCTGAAGTTGGTGGTGAAGGTGTTACGCTGACCGGATGAGGAGCTGGTAGAGGGTGAGGAAGCAGAGTAAGAGGAGGAAGCAACAGGAGGCAAAGAGAAACGCCCTGCAATCCTCGGTGGTGGAAGGACATGCGGCAAACTGCTATCCGCCTCAGGCCCAGCCGCCACTGCATTTACCCAGTGTGCTGTTAGGGAGATATAACGTCCCTGACCGTGAATACTGGTCCACGTATCCGTAGTTAGGTGGACCTTGCCACAGATGGCGTTGCGCAGTGCACACCTGATTTTGTTCCCCACTTGGTTGTGCAGGGAAGGGATGGCTCGCCTGGAAAAGTAGTGGCACTGGGCACGACGTACTACCGCCATAAGGCTTTTAAAACTCTCCGTCTCCACCAGACGGAATGACAGCATTTCAAAAGCCAGTAATTTAGAAATGCTGGCATTCAGGGCCTGGGATCGCGGGTGGGTAGGGGGGTACTTACTTTTCCGCTCCATTGTTTAGAAGACAGAGAGCTGAACGCTTCCGTGAGACATTGTGGAGATGCTTGGTGACCCAGGTGTTGGTGTTGCTGGCAGATCCTCTGTTTGCGGGGTGGCAGGTGGCACTGTCCCTCCAGAGGTGGATGAAGAGGCCGCGACTGCAGCAGAAGAGGAAACAGGAAGAGCCAGAGACCTTTCTTGGTTTTTGAGGTGTCTACTCCACTGCAGCTTGTGCTTTGCACTTAGATGCCTGGTCATGCAGGTTGTGCTCAGGTTGAGAACGCTTATGTCTCGCTTCAGGCTCTGATTGCACAGCGTGCAAAAACCACTTGTGTCTTGTCGTCAGCACATTGTCTGAAGAACTGACACGCCAGGGAACTCCTTGGAGCTGGCTTTGGTGTCCTCGGTCCCTTAGTACGGTGAGCAGTAGCAGGCATACTGTCTAGGGGACGGCCGCTCCGCTTTTGCACCCTGCTCCCTTTTCTGCTGTGTTGGTGGATCTGTGCGACCACCGCCTCTTCCTCCGAACTACACAGGTCACTCGCATGACCTTGATTCCATGTGAGGTCGAGGACCTCATCGTCCTCCACATCATCTTCCACCCAGTCTTCACCCCTGCCCTCCTTGTCGGTCTGCACACTGCAGAAAGCCACAGCAGTTGGCACCTGTGTTTCGTCATCATTCGAGACGTGCTGCGGTGGTCCTCCCATGTACTCATCTTGAAACATAAGTGGTTGGGCATCGGTGCACTCAATCTCTTCCACTTCTGGGGCAGGGCTAGGTGGATGGCCCTGGGAAACCCTGCTAGCAGAGTCATCAAAAAGCAGAAGAGACTGCTGCATGACTTGGGGCTCGGACTGCTTGGCTGATTTGCAAGGGGGTGAGGTGAAAGACTGATGGACATCGGCTGCAGGTGCTAATCTACTATCGCCTGTACTTGTTCTGGCCTCACCATTCGTAGAGCCGCATTAGGCCCAACCAAATAACGCTAAAGGTTCTGTCGCCTACTCGCACCTGAGGAAGGTGTTTCAATTGTGCGTGTATCTGGCACAGATCGACCACGTCCTCTACCTGCAACAGGAGCTCCACCAGCAGCACCACGACCGGGACCACATCCCTTATTCGACGCTCTCCTCGTTCTCTGCAAATTTAGGATCTTGCCCACAATGGGTGTTTTTTTAATAACAGAATATAACAGCAGTATCTAACGCATGTATTTCACACTGACAGATGCAGCAAAGGCCGCAAATTTTGTATTTTGCCCAAAATCAGTGTTTTTTTTATAACAGAATATAACAGCAGTTTCTAACGCGTGTATTTCACACTGACAGATGCAGCAAAGGCAGCAAATTTAATATTTTGCCCAAAAAGGGTGTTTTTTTAAAACCCAGAAAATTATTGCAGTATTTCAAGATTATAGTTCACACTGACAAATGCAGCATAAGCCCCAAATGTAGGGTATTGCCAAAAAAAGGGTGCTTTTTTAAACCCAGAAAATTATTGCAGTATTTCAAGCTTGTATTTAACAATGATAGATGCAGCAAATGCTGCAAATTTAGTATTTTGCCCAAAAGGGTGTTTTTTAAAACCCAGAAAATTATTGCAGTATTTCAAGATTATATTTCACACTGACAAATGCAGCATAGGCACTAGATGTAGGGTATTGCCAAAAATGGGTGCTTTTTTAATCCCAGAAAATTTTTGCAGTATTTCAAGCTTGTATTTAACAATGACAGATGCAGCAAACGCCGCAAATTTAGTATTTTGCCCAAAAAGGGTGGTTTTTTTAATAGCAGAATATAACAGTGGTATCTAACGCTTGTATTTCACACTGACAGATGCAGCAAAGCCTGCAAATTTAGTATTTTGCCCAAAAAGGGTGTTTTTTAAAACCCAGAAAATTATTGCAGCATTTCAAGATTATATTTCACACTGACAAATGCAGCATAGGCCCCAGATGTAGTATTTTGCCCAAAAAGGGTGTTTTTTAAAATCCAGAAAATTATTGCAGTATTTCAAGATTATATTTCACACTGACAAATGCAGCATAGGCCCCAGATGTAGGGTATTGCCAAAAATGGGTGCTTTTTTAAACCCAGAAAATTATTGCAGTATTTCAAGCTTGTATTTAACAATGACAGATGCAGTAAATGCCGCAAATTTAGTATTTGCCCAAAAAGGGTGTTTTTTAAAACCCAGAAAATTATTGCAGTATTTCAAGCTTATATTTCACACTGACAAATGCTGCAAAGGCACCAGATGTAGGGTATTGCCAAAAATGGGTGCTTTTTTAAACCCAGAAAATTATTGCAGTATTTCAAGATTGTATTTCACACTGACAAATGCTGCAAAGGCCACAGCTGTAGGGTCTTGCAAAAAATGGGTGATTTTTTTAGACCCAGAATTTGATTGCAGTATTTCAAGCAAGTCACAAATGCATATATGCTGTGCTGGTGCACTGAACTTGCATAAAATGGCCGCCGCTGCCGCCCACCTAACAGACGGATAAAAGTTCGTTTTCTGTGTCACTGGGCTCAGCGCAGGGTAAAAAGATTGTTCACTGCACCCACAAAACAAAATCTAGGTAGATCGCTGAGTTAACAAGCACTTCAGATTAAAGATTCTTTCCCATTCTCTCCCTCACAGCAGCAGCATCCTATCCCTACACTAATCAGAGCAGAGTGACGTGCAGCGCTACGTGACTCCAGCTTATATAGAGGCTGGGTCACATGTTGCACTGGCCAATCACAGTCATGCCATTAGTAGGCATGGCTGTGATGGCTTCTAAGGGCACACAAGTTAATGTCTCATGATGGAGAGGAGAACCAGGAGAAGAAGAAGATGATGATGATGTCAAGGACACTGTACTGCTTGGGGATGTGGGGTGGCTGCCACAAAGAAGACCAGGAGAAGGAGGACAGACTTGTTCTGTTTCAGAATGCTGCCAAGTAGTTATGAGCGAGCATGCTCGGCCGAATACCTGTTCGGCTCGTGCATCGCTATGCTCGGCACATGGCGGTACTCGGCCATGTTGGCTACTGGCATTACAGTGATTGGCTGGCCGGAACGCGTCATCAGGTGCTATGTAGCACCCGATCACGTAGGTTCGGCTCATTGCGAGTCAGGGAGAGCTGCGCTTAGGAAGGGACAGATAGTGTAGGGAGATTGTGATGGCAATATATTCCAGCGAAAAACGTTTAAAGTCCCAAAAGTCCTTTTAAGGACTATAGTGTGTGGTGGCAGCAAATTAATTGTGCAAAGTAGTACTTAATTTTTTTTTTTTATACTTTGCAAAATAGCGATTCTTTCGCTATATAGGTGTCTATAGGGAAAAAAATTATAATACAGAAAACACAATTTTTTTCCCCATAATCTATCCACATATGTGCTTTCAACGGTGTAATCCGTGAACTGTGCGATCTGCGCTTCAATACCTTGTGTGTTTGTCAGGCCCAGATATAGGGAAAAAATTATAATACAGAAAACACAAATTTTTTCCCCATAATCTATCCACATTTTTGCTGTCAACGGTGTAATCCGTGAATTGTGTTATCTGCGCTTCAATACCTTGTTTGGTTGTCAGGCCCATATATAGGGAAAAATGTAAAATACAGAAAACACTATTTTTTTCCCCATAATCTATCCACATTTTTGCTGTCAACGGTGTAATCCGAGAATTGTGTTATCTGCGCTTAAATACCTTGTGTGGTTGTCAGGCCCAGATATAGGGAAAAATTAAAAATACAGAAAACAAATTTTCACCCATAATCTATCCACATTTTTGCTGTCAACGATGTAATCCGTAAATTGTGTGATCTGCGCTTCAATACCTTGTTTGGTTGTCAGGCCCAGATATAGGGAAAAAATTATAATACAGAAAACACTATTTTTTTCCCATAATCTATCCACATTTTTGCTTTCAACGGTGTAATCCGTGAATTGTGTTATCTGCACTTCAATACTTTGTGTGGTTGTTAGGCTCAGATATAGGAAAAAATTATAATATAGAAAACAATATTTTTTTCCCCATAATCTATCCACATTTTTGCTGTCAACGGTGTAATCCGTGTATTGTGTGATCTGCGCTTCAATACCTTGTGTGGCTGTCAGGCCCATATATAGGGAAAAATGTAAAATACAGAAACATTTTTTTTCCCATAATCTATCCACATTTTTGCTTTCAACGGGGTAATTCGTGAATTGTGTGATCTGCGCTTCAATACCTTGTGTGGTTGTCAGGCCCAGAAATAAGGAAAAAATTATAATACAGAAAACACAATTTTTCTCCCCATAATCTATCCACATTTTTGCTGTCAACGGTGTAATCCGTGAATTGTGTGATACCTTGTGTGGTTGTCAGGCCCATATATAGGGAAAAATGTAAAATACAGAAAACAATTTTTCTCTATAATCTATCCACATTTTTGCTGTCAACGGTGTATTCTGTGAATTGTGTGATCTGCGCTTCAATACCTTGTGTGGTTTTCAGGCCCAGATATAGGGAAAAAATTATAATACAGAAAACACATTTTTTTCCCCCATAATCTATCCAGATTTTTGCGGTCAACTGTGTAATCCGTGAATTGTGTTATCTGCGCTTCAATATATACAGTGGGATGCGAAAGTTTGGGCAACCTTGCTAATCGTCATGATTTTCCTGTATAAATCGTTAGTTGCTACGATTAAAAATGTCAGTTAAATATATCATATAGGAGACACACACAGTGATATTTGAGAAGTGAAATGAAGTTTATTGGATTTACAGAAAGTGTGCTATAATTGTTTAAACATAATTAGGCAGGTGCATACATTTGGGCACTGTTGTCATTTTATTGATTCCAAAACCTTTAGAACTAATTATTGGAACTCAAATTGTCTTGGTAAGCTCAGTGACCCCTGACCTACATACACAGGTGAATCCAATTATGAGAAAGAGTATTTAAGGGGGTCAATTGTAAGTTTCTCTCCTCTTTTAATTTTCTCTGAAGAGTAGCAACATGGGGGTCTCAAAACAACTCTCAAATGACCTGAAGACAAAGATTGTTCACCATCATGGTTTAGGGGAAGGATACAGAAAGCTGCCTCAGAGATTTCCGCTGTCTGTTTTCACAGTTAGGAACATATTGAGGAAATGGAAGACCACAGGCTCAGTTCAAGTTAAGGCTCGAAGTGGCAGACCAAGAAAAATTTCGGATAGACAGAAGCGACGAATGGTGAGAACAGTCAGAGTCAACCCACAGACCAGCACCAAAGACCTACAACATCATCGTGCTGCAGATGGAGTCACTGTGCATCGTTTAACCATTCGGCGCACTTTACACAAGGAGATGCTGTATGCGAGAGCGATGCAGAGGAAGCCTTTTCTCCGCCCACAGCACAAAAAGTGCCGCTTGAGGTGGGCTAAAGCACATTTGGACAAGCCAGCTTCATTTTGGAATAAGGTGCTGTGGACTGATGAAACTAAAATTGAGTTATTTGGCCATAACAAGGGGCGTTATGCATGGAGGAAAAAGAACACAGCATTCCAAGAAAAACACCTGCTACCTACAGTAAAATATGGTGGTGGTTCCATCATGCTGTGGGGCTGTGTGGCCAGTGCAGAGACTGTGAATCTTGTCAAAGTTGAGGGACGCATGGATTCCACTCAGTATCAGCAGATTCTGGAGACCAATGTCCAGGAATCAGTGACAAAGCTGAAGCTGAGCCGGGGCTGGATCTTTCAACAAGACAATGACCCTAAACACTGCTCAAAATCCATTAAGGCATTTATGCAGAGGAACAAGTACAATGTTCTGGAATGGCCATCTCAGTCCCCAGACCTGAATATAATTGAAAATCTGTGGTGTGACTTAAAGAGAGCTGTCCATGCTCAGAAGCCATCAAACCTGGTCCAAATGGTCCAAAATACCTTCAACCAGAATCCAGACTCTCATTGGAACCTACAGGAAGCGTTTAGAGGCTGTAATTTCTGCAAAAGGAGGATCTACTAAATATTGATTTCATTTCTTTTTTGTGGTGCCCAAATGTATGCACCTGCCTAATTTTGTTTAAACAATTATAGCACACTTTCTGTAAATCCAATAAACTTCATTTCACTTCTCAAATATCACTGTGTGTGTCTCCTATATGATAGATTTAACTGACATTTTTTATCGTAACAACCAACGATTTATACAGGAAAATCATGACGATTAACAAGGTTGCCCAAACTTTCGCATCCCACTGTAGGTGTCTTCAGTGACTTGTGACATCTGTGCAGCTATACCTTCTGTGTGTCAGGGGCAGAGATAGGAAGAATATTAGTGAAAACAATAATTTTTTTCCCATAATCTATCCACATTTTTGCTGTCAACGTTGTAATCCGTGAATTGTGTGATCTGCGCTTTAATACCTTGTGTGGCTGTCAGGCCCATATATAGGGAAAAATGTAAAATACTGAAAAAAAAAAATTCTCCCATAATCTGTCCACATTTTTGCTGTCAACGGTGTAATCCGTGAATTGTGTGATCTGCGCTTTAATACCTTGTGTGGCTGTCAGGCCCATATATAGGGAAAAATGTAAAATACTGAAAAAAAAAAATTCTCCCATAATCTGTCCACATTTTTGCTGTCAACGGTGTAATCCGTGAATTGTGTGATCTGCGCTTCAATACCTTGTGTGGCTGTCAGGCCCATATATAGGGAAAAATGTAAAATACAGAAACATTTTTTTTCCCATAATCTATCCACATTTTTGCTTTCAACGGGGTAATTCGTGAATTGTGTGATCTGCGCTTCAATACCTTGTGTGGTTGTCAGGCCCAGAAATAAGGAAAAAATTATAATACAGAAAACACAATTTTTCTCCCCATAATCTATCCACATTTTTGCTGTCAACGGTGTAATCCGTGAATTGTGTGATACCTTGTGTGGTTGTCAGGCCCATATATAGGGAAAAATGTAAAATACAGAAAACAATTTTTCTCTATAATCTATCCACATTTTTGCTGTCAACGGTGTATTCTGTGAATTGTGTGATCTGCGCTTCAATACCTTGTGTGGTTTTCAGGCCCAGATATAGGGAAAAAAATATAATACAGAAAACACATTTTTTTCCCCCATAATCTATCCAGATTTTTGCGGTCAACTGTGTAATCCGTGAATTGTGTTATCTGCGCTTCAATATATACAGTGGGATGCGAAAGTTTGGGCAACCTTGCTAATCGTCATGATTTTCCTGTATAAATCGTTAGTTGCTACGATTAAAAATGTCAGTTAAATATATCATATAGGAGACACACACAGTGATATTTGAGAAGTGAAATGAAGTTTATTGGATTTACAGAAAGTGTGCTATAATTGTTTAAACATAATTAGGCAGGTGCATACATTTGGGCACTGTTGTCATTTTATTGATTCCAAAACCTTTAGAACTAATTATTGGAACTCAAATTGTCTTGGTAAGCTCAGTGACCCCTGACCTACATACACAGGTGAATCCAATTATGAGAAAGAGTATTTAAGGGGGTCAATTGTAAGTTTCTCTCCTCTTTTAATTTTCTCTGAAGAGTAGCAACATGGGGGTCTCAAAACAACTCTCAAATGACCTGAAGACAAAGATTGTTCACCATCATGGTTTAGGGGAAGGATACAGAAAGCTGCCTCAGAGATTTCCGCTGTCTGTTTTCACAGTTAGGAACATATTGAGGAAATGGAAGACCACAGGCTCAGTTCAAGTTAAGGCTCGAAGTGGCAGACCAAGAAAAATTTCGGATAGACAGAAGCGACGAATGGTGAGAACAGTCAGAGTCAACCCACAGACCAGCACCAAAGACCTACAACATCATCGTGCTGCAGATGGAGTCACTGTGCATCGTTTAACCATTCGGCGCACTTTACACAAGGAGATGCTGTATGCGAGAGCGATGCAGAGGAAGCCTTTTCTCCGCCCACAGCACAAAAAGTGCCGCTTGAGGTGGGCTAAAGCACATTTGGACAAGCCAGCTTCATTTTGGAATAAGGTGCTGTGGACTGATGAAACTAAAATTGAGTTATTTGGCCATAACAAGGGGCGTTATGCATGGAGGAAAAAGAACACAGCATTCCAAGAAAAACACCTGCTACCTACAGTAAAATATGGTGGTGGTTCCATCATGCTGTGGGGCTGTGTGGCCAGTGCAGAGACTGTGAATCTTGTCAAAGTTGAGGGACGCATGGATTCCACTCAGTATCAGCAGATTCTGGAGACCAATGTCCAGGAATCAGTGACAAAGCTGAAGCTGAGCCGGGGCTGGATCTTTCAACAAGACAATGACCCTAAACACTGCTCAAAATCCATTAAGGCATTTATGCAGAGGAACAAGTACAATGTTCTGGAATGGCCATCTCAGTCCCCAGACCTGAATATAATTGAAAATCTGTGGTGTGACTTAAAGAGAGCTGTCCATGCTCAGAAGCCATCAAACCTGGTCCAAATGGTCCAAAATACCTTCAACCAGAATCCAGACTCTCATTGGAACCTACAGGAAGCGTTTAGAGGCTGTAATTTCTGCAAAAGGAGGATCTACTAAATATTGATTTCATTTCTTTTTTGTGGTGCCCAAATGTATGCACCTGCCTAATTTTGTTTAAACAATTATAGCACACTTTCTGTAAATCCAATAAACTTCATTTCACTTCTCAAATATCACTGTGTGTGTCTCCTATATGATAGATTTAACTGACATTTTCTATCGTAACAACCAACGATTTATACAGGAAAATCATGACGATTAACAAGGTTGCCCAAACTTTCGCATCCCACTGTAGGTGTCTTCAGTGACTTGTGACATCTGTGCAGCTATACCTTCTGTGTGTCAGGGGCAGAGATAGGAAGAATATTAGTGAAAACAATAATTTTTTTCCCATAATCTATCCACATTTTTGCTGTCAACGTTGTAATCCGTGAATTGTGTGATCTGCGCTTTAATACCTTGTGTGGCTGTCAGGCCCATATATAGGGAAAAATGTAAAATACTGAAAAAAAAAAATTCTCCCATAATCTGTCCACATTTTTGCTGTCAACGGTGTAATCCGTGAATTGTGTGATCTGCGCTTTAATACCTTGTGTGGCTGTCAGGCCCATATATAGGGAAAAATTAAAAATACAGAAAAAAAAATTCTCCCATAATCTGTCCACATTTTTGCTGTCAACGGTGTAATCCGTGAACTGTGCGATCTGCGCTTCAATACCTTGTGTGGTTGTTAGGCTCAGATATAGGGAAAACATTATAATACAGAAAACACTATTTTTTTTCCCCCATAATCTATCCACATTTTTGCTGTCAACGGTGTAATCCGTGAATTGTGTGATCTGCGCTTCAATACCTTGTGTGGTTGTCAGGCCCATATATTGGGAAAAATTTAAAATACATAAAACAATATTTCACCCATAATCTATCCACATTTTTGCTGTCAACGGTGTAATCTGTGAATTGTGTGATCTGCGCTTCAATACCTTGTGTGGTTGTCAGGCCCGGATATAGGGAAAATTTTTAAATACAGGAAAAAAAAAATTCTCCCATAATATGTCCATATTTTTGCTGTCAACGGTGTATTCCGTGAATTGTGTAACCTGCGCTTCAACACCTTGTGTGGTTGTCAGGCCCAGATATAGTGAAAAATATAAATATAAACTACATCAGAAAACAGTATCTGTACTGCAGATTCCAATAATCTGGGCCTAAAATAGTGTCCATATTCTGTGGTGTTCTGTTGCAGTATGCAGCCCTGAAGGGTATGGCGATAGTGAGTTCATGGTTACTTAGGCAAACGAGGGTTGCTCTTGGTTACTCACAGTTTTTAGGGAAACCCTGGGCAAGCATACAGCAGTGATGGAGAGGCTGGCACAGTAGTCCTCTGGGGCACTCTCAGTGTGTAGGGACCAGGCTGGTGGGTGCCCTGGGTGTTGCAGGTTTAATGTGCCGGTAGCAAGGTCCCTTTAAGATTTGTGACGCCTGTGCCTGTAACGGTGGCACACCGATTGATAGCAGTAATAAGTGAGGAACACAGTTTCTAGTGAACCAAAATTTTCTTTACTGGAACGGTTAACTATATACAGTTCTTTAGGTCCAGTTCCATATGACAGAAGCAGTTTAAACCAGGCTTTTACAATAATGTCAGGCAACAATGTTCTTGCAAGATACTCAGAGGGTTAAATACACTCACAGATTAGGCTGCACCTTTTCCTCCGAAATCCTGTGCACTATTCCTCAGAACTCCTGTCTGTCTTGATCCCAAGGCCCGTATGCCCTGTTGGTGGCTTTATCCTTGGTAAAGAAACTTCCTCAGGTATATGTCTCCTTGCATTAGATAGATTCTTCTGCCCTTCAGCTCACTTGTCTGGCTGGAAACACTTCTGCTCTGCACTTGGTAGGAACTGCAGGTTTCTCAGGAGGTAACTCTTCCCCTGGTAACAACTTCTGAGCTAACTCTGGCTCAAGAACCTCAGGCATGCTAGACTGCTCTCACTAGCCTCCTGGTAGCATCTAGAAGCCTGGACTGTCTAGTTGCATGTCAGAAGCTCCCTTTAGCTGCTGCCTAGCTAAAGTCCACACTCACTTCTGACTCTACACACCCTTTCCCTGAACAGGACCTGACTATTTATATTAGGGGTTCCCTAGCTCCCTCTACTGTCTTGGAGGAGGAATTACACCCTAACAGGCCTGATAGTCATTTAAAGCAGGGAAAATGCACATAAATAACATGAATAAAGTGACATTATGCATCAAGATGACATATAGGACACAATGGCCCTGTTCCACAGGAGGTGGAGAACAACTTGGCCCAATTGATCCTTGTGTAGTGCCCACAATTACCTAGTGGGACACTACACTGTGACATATACTGTCCTGCATCCGAAAACTGTGTCTTTAGCGTAAAGTTAAAAAATCTGCACCACATCTAGTGACAAAACTAATAATATGAAGAAGACGACCACTAAGGGACGGGGAAGTGGGCGTGATGCTGATGGTGCACGCAGAGGCCGTGGCCCTGGGGGAAATGAAACTGTGCCTGCTGCCAGTGCACCAGAAAAAAAAAAAACTTCCACCGTACCTAGCTTCATGTCCAACTTAGCTGGGCGGACCAGTGCGAACAGTTGGTCGGTTGGATTGCTGAAGATAATGCTTCCAGTCTGTTAAGCACCACCCTCTCTTCCACCAAGTCCAGTCTCTGTAGCCAAGAATCTGGTCAACCGAATCCTCACTCTGATCCTCCTTCCTCCCACCATGGACAGGCTTGCCAAACGAGTGATCCCACATTTGGATATTCCGAGGAGCTCTTTCCAGCGCTACTATTACATTTGTCCCTCGAGCTCAGCATGCTTGAAGACGGACCTGAGATATTGTGCCCTGATTCCAAACCTCTTGACCCTTCACAGTCTCAAGAAGATGACAGTGGTGAATGGCAATCAGTCGTTCACAAGGTGGATGATGATGAGACACAGTTGTCAATCACTGAGGTTGTGGTTAGGTCAAGTTAGGAGGATGAGCAGAGTGAGGAAGTGGAAGAGGAGTTGGTGGACGATGAGGTCACTGACCTAACATGGGAAGGTGAAAAGCCAAGCGAGGACAGCAGTGCAGAAAGGGAAGGATCCACAGCACCGCAACAAGCTGGAAGAGGCAGTGGGGTTGCAAAAGGGAGAAGTCGGCACACACCAAACAGGCCTGCAACCGTTACCCCGAGCACCCCCATGCGTAAATCTACCTTGCCAAGGGGTAGGTGTTCCGCAGTATGGCGGCTTTTTGAGGAAAGTGCAGACGACAAAAGAGTGGTAGTTTGCAACCAGTGCCGTACAAAAATGAGCCGGGGCGTGAACACTAGCAACCTCACCACCACCAGCATGATACGCCACATGGCATTCAAGCACCCTAATAAGTGGGCTGAACACCTGGGTCCACAATCTGGGTCTGCGGGTCACACCACTGCCTCCTCTTCCCCTGTGTTACGCACTGCTGGCCAATCCCCTGTCAAAGGCGAAGGCCCGAATGCCCCTCGCCCTGCACCTGGACCTTTGGATGAACCATCAGCAACAACATCCAAATTCCCTGTCCCAGCACAGCGTCCAAATGTCCATAACACAGTCATTTGAACGCAAGCGCAAATACCCACCCAACCACCCACAGGCCATAGCACTAAATGCACAACTTTCGAAATTACTGGCCTTTGAAATGTTGCCAATCATGCTTGTGGACACTGAGGCCTTCTGCAGCCTGATGTCGGCGGCTGTCCCTCGGTACGCAGTCCCCAGCCGCCACTATTTTTCACGGTGTGCCGTGCCTGCCTTACACCAGCATGTGTCCCAGAACATCACCCGTGCCCTGACCAATGCAGTTACTGGGAAGGTCCACTTAACCACATACACATGGACAAGTGCTGGTAGCCAGGGATGCTACATTTCCCTGACCGCACACTGGGTGAATGTTGCGGAGGCCCGGAGTAAGTCGTACCCTGGAATAGCACAGGTGCTACCCATGCCCAAGATTGCGGGCCCTACGTCCATCAGGGTCTCCTCCAGCAGCTATGTTAATGGCTCCAACCCCCACTTCTCCTCCTCCGCCGCCTCCTCCTCCACTTCCACCTCCAGCAGCAGTCAGCCATCAGTCAGTAGCTGGAAGCAGTGCAGCACTACTATGGGTAAGCATCAACAGGCCGTGCTGAAGCTGATCTGCTTAGGGGACAAACAGCACACCAGCGCAGAGCTGTGGCAGGGTATAAGGGACCAGACTGAGCTGTGGCTCTCACCACTCAACCTACAACCAGGCATGGTTGTGTCTGACAATGGCCGTAACTTGGTGGCGGCTTTGGAGCTCGGCAACCTGACACACATCCTATGCCTAGCCCACGTCTTAAACTTAGTGGTTCAGCAGTTTATCAAAACCTACCCCAATTTGCCAGAGCTACTAGTAAAGGCGCACATCGTGTGTGCCTATTTCCGCAAGTTGTCCACAGCTTCAGCCGGTCTGTCAACGCTGCAGCAGTGCTTACGGCTTCCAGCTCACCGACTGTTGTGCGATGTGAGCATGTGTTGGAACTCTATGTTCTACATGTTTGCCAGGCTTTGAGAGCAGCAGAGGGCAGTTGTGGAATACCAGCTGCAACATGGTTGTCGCCTTTCGAGTCAACTGCCACTATTCACAAGCGAGGAGTGGGCATTGATGTCCGACCTCTGTGAGGTTTTAAAAAACTTTGATGAATCCACACAGATGGTTAGTGGCGATAACGCTTTTATCAGCGTAACCATCCCACTGCTGTGTCTACTCAAACGATCGCTGCTCACAATTAAGGACAATGCTCTGAATGTGGCAGACGAGGAAATGGGGGAGGACATTACACAGGGTGATAGCCAGACCACCCACAGTTCATCTTCTTAGCGCAAATTGGACCATGAAGAGGAGGAGGAGGAGCTGGAGACAGTTGCCTCTGCTAGAGAGGGTAGTACTCATGGAACTTTAATTCCATCTGTTCAGCGTGGATGGGCAGAAGAGGTGGAGGAGGATGAGGAGATGGAGAGTCATCCTGATGTCGACATCAACGTCTTGCCTGTTGGTACTCTGGCACACATGGCTGACTTCATGTTAGTCTGCCTTTCCTGCGACCCTCACTGTAACGGTATCAACCGTTGGCGATGTCCTTCTCCCCTGGTCAGCGTGGCATTGTAGAGCTGCTCCAGAGACTTGCCATTTCCAGTAGCTGTGCAGCTCTTACAAGAGCTAGTAGTGATATAGCTGTTCCCTACAACACAAGACAATGCTGCGAGTTGAGGGTAAGGAGAACAACATTTATTGGTGCCACCCTTGGCCTTATATACAAGTCTCCATGGAAGGGGACCTCCCCTGTGGACCTGATGGAGAACTGCTTGACAAACACACAGACCAATGGAAATAATAACACAATCAGGGACATTCCCACACAATGTCTCCCCTCTGCCTGGGAGATAATCAGGTTAGACACTGTAGGTATCCTAATCATCTCCAGACAGTAAAACCACATTGTGTATAAAGACTCCCATACAGGACACACAATGCCTCCCTTCTGACTGGGAGATAATTAGGTCAGACACTGTAGGTAACCCAATCTTCTCCAGACAGTAAACCACATTTTTTCTATAATGCATTAAAAAGTACCCCAAAATCCACAAAATTCCAAAAGACAAACAGAGGGCTTCTGTTACATGGCTCCCTCTCAGTGGAACACGCTGGCAGACCCGGTTTGACCATTTTTCAGGGCAACTTGGGGCTGTCCAGTCTCTGTTATTCGGTTCTAGCTTGGGCCCTGGTCGTCAATGGGTGTGCAGCTGCTGTAGAGGTGGGGACTTAGGCAGAAATGAGGGGGCCCAAATCATTGCCCAGAAGGACTTCTGCAGGTAAGTTATCCATTATGCCAACTTTCACTACACCGGATCCGGCTCCCCAGTGTAGGTGAACGCGGGCGGTAGGCAGGTGAAATACAGCTCCCCCAGCCACTCGAACAACTACGGGTTGGCCTGTACGCTTATGGGCTGGAACCAAGTGCCTCTGTACCAGTGTAATGGTAGCCCCAGTGTCCCATACTCCTTGGGGCGACCTGTCCGTCGAGTTTGACCTCTTATTGGTGCTGCTGTCTATTATCCCCGGAATCAGCATGAATGGGATTGACCTTGTACAATACCCCCATATATTCCTCAGGGTGAGTGTCCGTGTCCACGAAGTGGACAGCTGGGGTACGGGATGCAGCAGGGGTTGACACAGGGGATGAGTTGTTCCAGGAAGGTAAGGGAGGGCCAAAAGGGCAATTGGCCACTAGGTGTCCTGGTTTGTGGTATCCATGACATTTCACCTTGGAATACGCTGAACTATTCCTGGAAGGACCAGCAAAACGAGGGGGGCCGGGCGGAACAGGGGCCCTAAACTCCGATCGGGGAGGGCCAAAAGGGCAATTGGCCACTAGGTGTCCTGGTTCATGGCATTCTGACATTTCACCTTGGAATACTCTGAACTATTCCTGGAAGGACCAGCAAAACAAGGGGGGCTGGGCGGAACAGGGGCCCTAAACTCCGGTAGTGGAGAGGGTCTGGATACAATGGGGACCCGGGGATCGGCTCGAGGATTAGGTCAGGATAACAATGGGTCCAGTCACCTGGAATCCGCATACTCATCGGCCAGGCGGGTCGCTCCTGTGAGGGCGCTTAAGTCCGGCTGTAGATTATCGAAGAAATCCTCCAAGAGAAAAAGTTGTAGCACCTCCTCGGCAGATACGGCCTGGCCTCCATTAATCAAAAGGGTAGCGGTGTGGTGCAATTTGTTAGCCCATTCCATGTGGGTGTCACATCCCCGATTTTTGGTATCTCGGAATTTCCGCCGGTATGCCTCAGGAGTTAGGGCATACCGTTTAAAGGTAATCTGTCACCTGGATTTTGGGTATAGAGCTGAGGACATGGGTTGCTAGATGGCCGCTAGCACATCCGCAATACCCAGTCCCCATAGCTCTGTGTGCTTTTATTGTGTAAAAAAAATGATTTGATACATATGCAAATTAACCTGAGATGAGTCCTGTCCCTGACTCATCTCACGTACAGGACTCATCTCAGGTTAATTTGCATATGTATCAAATAGTTTTTTTTTTCACAATAAAAGCACACAGAGCTATGGGGACTGGGTATTGCGGATGTGCTAGCGGCCATCTAGCAACCCATGTCCTCAGCTCTATACATCAAAATCCCGGTGACAGGTTCCCTTTAAGTAAGGTGTATTTGACAAGGTGGTATTGTTTTACCTCGTCCTCTGGGATGGCCCGGAAGGCTTCTATTGCTCTCCCGGATAGCTGGCCGTATAGAATGGTAACCCATTCCTCTGGGGGTACCTGGTGAAGCTCACACTGCCTTTCAAAGTCCGCCAAATAGCTGTCGATCTCCCCCTCTGCCTCCCGGAACTGTTTAAATGCAGTAAACGGTACCTTTCACTTTTCTATGCTGGCCGGAGTAAGGGTGACTGGGGGTGGCTCTGGAAGTCGCTGGTCAATAATTCGTTGCAGCTCATATTCCCTCTGTTCTCATGCTGCTACCTGGGCAAAAATCTGTGCAATCTGTTCCTCAGAGGGGTTTGACCCATAGATCGCCAACCGCTCCCTCACTATGCGAGCCGTTTCGTCTCCAGATGGGGTAAGGTTTTCAGTCATGGCAGAATTCCGATCCAGCTGCTGTAACTCTGCAATCAGCTCCCTCTTAGGTCGGTTGCTGGCACTCCCTCCACGACTTTCCAGTAGATCCTTGAGGGTCGTTGCAACGGTCGCGTACACACACACACAGGGGGGAGGGAAGTGACCACTGCGCTCCACCCTTACCCCTGGCCCTGCCTACTTGCCTCGCGAGTCCTAATGACAGGGGACAACTGGACGGCAATCCCTAACTTGGAATAAGTGCAGGGATGACAGACAGACAAACAACAGGACGTGAACGGACCGAGTCAATACCAGGAAAGCTACAAAATACAAATGGAGCAAGCAGAGAATTATCAGGCGAAGCCGGGGTGAAATACCAGGAGAGCAGCAAAGTACACAAGGAGCAGGCAGAGGATCGTCAGGAATTCAGCAGGAGGTAAGTATGCCAGGAAAGACCAAATCACAGGTGGAACCTAAATTAACAAGCAACCTGTGGCCAGCAGGCTGCCTGTATTTATAGTGGGGAGTGAGGGTCATGTGACGTGGCCAGCGTCACATGACCGACAGACCAACCAGTCGAGCACCGAGTGATCAGCTCGGCGGTCAAGGCAGACTAGGAGCAGGGAGCCACCCAGCTAGTAAAGCCACTCTGGGAATGAGGTCAAACACAGATCCTCATTCCCAAAGCTAAGCAACAGTTCTGCGGGCAATGGGGGACCGAGTGCACCTTCGCAACCCCGTTACAGTACCCCCCCTTTTACGAGGGGCCACCGGACCCAAGACTTCAGGCGATGGCTTTTTAGGGTGTTCTAAATGAAATTTTCGAACAAGTCTAGGAGCATGAACCTCCCTGGCAGGTACCCAAGATCTCTCTTCAGGTCCATACCCCTTCCAGTGAATCAGGTACTGCAAGGAATTACGCACCTTCCTGACATCCACTATTTTAGACACCACATACTCGACAGCATCATTAACAAGAACCGGCGGAGGCGAGGCTTTTGATGGTACTACCGGTTCAAAATATTTTTTAAGTAGAGACTTATGGAACACATTATGAATGTGGAATGACTCGGGCAGCTCCAACCTAAAAGATACCGGGTTAATCACCTCCGTGATCTTATATGGTCCAATAAAACGAGGAGCAAACTTTTTAGAATCTACCTTAAGAGAGAGATTCTTGGAGGACAACCATACCTTATCCCCAACCTGAAAATTCACCCCCCTTGAACGTCTCCTATCGGCCTTGAGTTTCTGAGAACTTTGAGCCTTTTCTAAGTTCGATTGAACCCAGGCCCAAACTGTGCACAGTTTAGAGGAGAGCCTATCCGCCTCAGGGTTAGAGGAGGAGACGGATGACCCAGAATGAAAACGGGGATGGAAACCATAGTTACAAAAGAAAGGTGAAACCCCAGCAGAAGAATTGACACGGTTATTCAAAGCAAATTCAGCCAATGGAAGAAATTTCACCCATAATTGCTGGTCATCAGCAACATACGACCTCAAGAATTGTTCGACAGACTGATTAAGGCGTTCAGTCTGACCATTACTCTCAGGGTGGTAGGCAGAGGAAAAAGACAATGAAATTTTACATTTTTGACAGAAGGCTCTCCAGAATTTGGACACAAACTGCACACCCCTGTCGGAAACAATATTTTCCGGGATACCATGCAATCGAACAATTTCTTTCACAAAAATAGACGCCAGGGTTTTGGCATTCGGGAGTTTAGACAGGGGAATGAAATGGACCATCTTGCTAAACCTATCGACCATTACCCAAACTACAGTCTTACCCTCCGCCGGCGGTAGGTCGGTTATAAAGTCCATCGAGATATGGGACCAGGGTCTACTGGGAATGGGTAGAGGTCGTAGGTTACCAGCAGGGCGAGTCCTAGGTGTCTTGGACCTGGCACAAACTCACAGGCTGACACGTAGGACTTGACATCCCTAGTTAGAGTGGGCCACCAATAAGATCCAGAAACCAGATCCTTAGTTCCCTCAACACCCGGATGTCCACAAAAGGCAGAATCGTGACACTCACCCAACAGCTGGAGACGAAATTGTACGGGAACAAACAACTTATCTGTTGGGGTGGATACCGGTGCCAGATGTTGTTCAGACCTAATGCGAGCCAAGATATCCTGGGTAAGAGCTGCTAAGAAGATTTTTGTTGGTAGGATGGATTCAGGTGGTACCTCAGTAGGTTGAAAAGCCTGGAAGCTCCGAGATAATGCGTCCGCCTTCACATTTTTACTTCCCGGCCTGAACGTGATGGAAAAATCAAAACGAGTAAAAAACAGAGCCCATCTGGCTTGACGGGGATTCAACCTCTTAGCAGACTCGAGAAACATAAGGTTTTTATGGTCAGTGACAACAGTTACACAATGCCTTGCCCCCTCCAGAAAATGCCTCCACTCCTCAAATGCCCATTTAATGGCCAGCAGCTCCCGATTCCCTATGTCGTAGTTTCTCTCCGTGGGAGAGAATTTCCTGGAGAAGAAGGCACATGGTCTCAGATTAGTGAGGCTAGCAGGACCTTGTGAAAGGACTGCTCCTGCACCGTCCTCGGACGCATCCACCTCCACAATAAAAGGTTTCTCCTGATCAGGCTGGATCAGAATGGGAGCGCTACTGAATGCCTTTTTTAATTTTTCAAATGAAGAAATGGCCTCAGTAGACCAATTCTCCAAATCTGCCCCTTTCTTAGTAAGGTTGGTCAACGGTTTAACAATTACGGAAAAATTCATAATAAATTTACGATAGTAATTGGCGAAACCTAAGAACCGTTGTAAGGCCTTTAAGGATGGTTCGTTCCATCCTGAGGGGACACACCACCTTCTGAATTGGGAGCAATAATCCTCCGCTGGTAAATTGCCCTGAACCAGTGCCTTTAGAGCCGTCTCGGCTACTAGAGCCCTGTCTGGTTCATCATAGACGGTACCCAGGGCCTGAAAGAACCCCTCCACAGAATACAGGGAGTGCAGAATTATTAGGCAAGTTGTATTTTTGAGGATTAATTTTATTATTGAACAACAACCATGTTCTCAATGAACCCAAAAAACTCAATTTTAGGGGGATATCTGTGTGTGCAGGTGACTATTACTGTACATAATTATTAGGCAACTTAACAAAAAACAAATATATACCCATTTCAATTATTTATTTTTACCAGTGAAACCAATATAACATCTCAACATTCACAAATATACATTTCTGACATTCAAAAACAAAACAAAAATAAATCAGTGACCAATATAGCCACCTTTCTTTGCAAGGACACTCAAAAGCCTGCCATCCATGGATTCTGTCAGTGTTTTGATCTGTTCACCATCAACATTGCGTGCAGCAGCAACCACAACCTCCCAGACACTGTTCAGAGAGGTGTACTGTTTTCCCTCCTTGTAAATCTCACATTTGATGATGGACCACAGGTTCTCAATGGGGTTCAGATCAGGTGAACAAGGAGGCCATGTCATTAGATTTTCTTCTTTTATACCCTTTCTTGCCAGCCACGCTGTGGAGTACTTGGACTCGTGTGATGGAGCATTGTCCTGCATGAAAATCATGTTTTTCTTGAAGGATGCAGACTTCTTCCTGTACCACTGCTTGAAGAAGGTGTCTTCCAGAAACTGGCAGTAGGACTGGGAGTTGAGCTTGACTCCATCCTCAACCCGAAAAGGCCCCACAAGCTCATCTTTGATGATACCAGCCCAAACCAGTACTCCACCTCCACCTTGCTGGCGTCTGAGTCGGACTGGAGCTCTCTGCCCTTTACCAATCCAGCCATGGGCCCATCCATCTGGCCCATCAAGACTCACTCTCATTTCATCAGTCCATAAAACCTTAGAAAAATCAGTCTTGAGATATTTCTTGGCCCAGTCTTGACGTTTCAGCTTGTGTGTCTTGTTCAGTGGTGGTCGTCTTTCAGCCTTTCTTACCTTGGCCATGTCTCTGAGTATTGCACACCTTGTGCTTTTGGGCACTCCAGTGATGTTGCAGCTCTGAAATATGGCCAAACTGGTGGCAAGTGGCATCTTGGCAGCTGCACGCTTGACTTTTCTCAGTTCATGGGCAGTTATTTTGCGCCTTGGTTTTTCCACACGCTTCTTGCGACCCTGTTGACTATTTTGAATGAAACGCTTGATTGTTCGATGATCACGCTTCAGAAGCTTTGCAATTTTAAGAGTGCTGCATCCCTCTGCAAGATATCTCACTATTTTTGACTTTTCTGAGCCTGTCAAGTCCTTCTTTTGACCCATTTTGCCAAAGGAAAGGAAGTTGCCTAATAATTATGTACACCTGATATAGGGTGTTGATGTCATTAGACCACACCCCTTCTCATTACAGAGATGCACATCACCTAATATGCTTAATTGGTAGTAGGCTTTTGAGCCTATACAGCTTGGAGTAAGACAACATGCATAAAGAGGATGATGTGGTCAAAATACTCATTTGCCTAATAATTCTGCGCACAGTGTATAAACAACTGGCGCCAGCAGGTAAAGAGAACGCTCAGTCCTGGGGATCACCCTGTAATCGGGAAATGATAATGCCCACGCGTTGACTCTCGGGGCCTGAGGACACGGGGTGCAAACGGAAGTAAAGTTTGCAACTCTCCTTAAAAGAGAGAAACTTCTTCCGGTCTCCAGAAAAGGGTTCTGGGAGCTTAATCTGGGGCTCAAAATGCGGACTGGAGGCCTGAGGAGTGGAAGAACCTTGCCCTAACTCAAAAGAACTGAGTTTTTCCCCTAATCCCTGCACCCTCTGCGTCAGATTAGAGACATGGTCAGTCAGGGTCACCAGAGGATTCATAATACAGTGGTTATTGGGCCTGTTAATCTGTAACGGTCGCGTACACACACACACAGGGGGGAGGGAAGTGACCACTGCACTCCACCCTTACCCCTGGCCCTGCCTACTTGCCTCACGAGTCCTAATGACAGGGGACAACTGGACGGCAATCCCTAACTTGGAATAAGTGCAGGGATGACAGACAGACAAACAACAGGACGTGAACGGACCGAGTCAATACCAGGAAAGCTACAAAGTACAAATGGAGCAAGCAGAGAGAATTGTCAGGAGAAGCCGGGGTGAAATACCAGGAGAGCAGCAAAGTACACAAGGAGCAGGCAGAGGATCGTCAGGAATTCAGCAGGAGGTAAGTACGCCAGGAAAGACCAAATCACAGGTGGAACCTAAATTAACAGGCAACCTGTGGCCAGCAGGCTGCCTGTATTTATAGTGGGGAGTGAGGGTCATGTGACGTGGCCAGCGTCACATGACCGACAGACCAACCAGTCGAGCACCGAGTGATCAGCTCGGCGGTCAAGGCAGACTAGGAGCAGGGAGCCACCCAGCTAGTAAAGCCGCCCTGGGAATGAGGTCAAACACAGATCCTCATTCCCAAAGCTAAGCAACAGTTCTGCGGGCAATGGGGGACCGAGTGCACCTTCGGAACCCCGTTACAGTCGTCCTTTTTAGCTGCTCATATCGGCTTTTAATTCGACCTGCACGCCTCCTGGGGTAGAAGGACCATCCCACTGCTTGCCACCAAATGTAACGGTATCAACCGTTGGCGACGTCCTTCTCCCCTGGTCAGCGTGGCGTTGAAGAGCTGCTCCAGAGACTTCCAAACCGAGTTGCGATTTCCAGCGCTGTGCAGCTCTTACAAGAGCTAGTAGTGATATAGCTGTTCCCTACAACACGAGACGAGGCTGCGAGTTGAGGGTAAGAAGAACAACATTTATTGGTGCCACCCTTGGCCTTATATACAAGTCTCCATGGAAGGGGACCTCCCCTGTGGACCTGATGGAGAACTGTGTGACAAACACACAGACCAATGGAAATAATCACACAATCCGGGACATTCCCACACAATGTCTCCCCTCTGCCTGGGAGATAATCAGGTTAGACACTGTAGGTATCCTAATCATCTCCAGAAAGTAAAACCACATTGTGTATAAAGACTCCCATACAGGACACACAATGCCTCCTCTCTGACTGGGAGATAATTAGGTCAGACACTGTAGGTAACCCAATCTTCTCCAGACAGTAAACCACATTTTTTTTTATAACGCATTAAAAAGTACCCCAAAATCCACAATATTCCAACAGACAAACAGAGGGCTTCTGTTACACTTGCGTTATACGCATTTTAGATAACGCAGATTACTGGGTGTTCACCCTTCTCGACCCCCGCTACAAAGAGAACTTCTCATCTCTCATTCCTCTGCTGGAGAGGAAAAGCAAAACTGTGCTATACCAGAAGGTCCTTGTTGAAAAATTGCTCTAAAGTTAATAGGGCAGACATCTAAATGGATCGTCGCCATCACGGGGACGTGCGATCGCCTAGAAGTTATCTAGAGTCAACAAAGTGGCAGCAGGCCCTCACCTACAAGTCCAGTCTCAGTAGCCAAGAGTTTGTTCAACACAATCCTCACCATGATGGCACACTGGGTGAGCGTTGTGGAGGCCGGGAGCAAGTTGGCTGCTGGCACCAGACTTGCCCTCCAATAGATCTTCGTTAACGTAAAGTGTTATCATTCCAATAACAGGGCCTCTTAAGAGTGCTGTATTGTTATTTATCATCACTACCTCCCGAATCGGGAGTGGGTAATTGCCGCGCGCCTGCTGCCTTCCTTGGATTCTTCTGCTTTAATAACTTGACCCAGCATCTCTGGGTGGTTCACAATTAGGAAAAAGAAGGGGCAAGGCAACAACAGTCAATCAGATTTCAGCCATTGACCTCCCTTGGATGTGGTAGCCGTTTCTCAGGCTCCCTCTCCGGCATCAAAACCTGATTCCCCCTTACCCGTGATCAACATCGTAGGCGCAGAAAAGAACATCGAAAGTTGATAGGGCAGACATCCGAATGGATCGTCGGAGTCACGGGGACGTGCAATCACCCAGAGGTTATCTAGAGTCACGAATGTGGCAGCAGGCCCTCGCCCCTAAGGTTTTAGATGGTCAGATCAGCAGGCCCTTGCTCCAAATGTTTTTGAGGGTCACCAGCAGGCCATCAATCATAATTGATAAATATACCTTTATGTGTAACAAACGGTGTATTGTAGTGCTGGTTCCTTGTAATTTTTGGCAGCCCTTTCACTTAGTGCATAGGCTTTATGAGTGTAGAAGTCCCACTAACTGAACAATTGTACCACAATGTGAATGAGGCCCTCCATTATGTAATATACAGGCTGTTTCGGAGTGCCTCTTGCTTGTGATTTTTTGCAGCACTTGCACTTTATATACAATTGAATATGTAGGAAAGAATGTTTCCTAACAATATTTCCTGTACAATTGATTTTTTGGGGGGTTTTGTGCGAATTTTTGTCAGTCTGTAAAAGTGGCGTACAACTCGGACAACATGATTCCCAGCAGTGATCTGGGAGTCCAAGATGCATCCAGACATCGTCCCCATTCTGTTCCCGATATATTTCGGTGGTGTTTCTGTCACTTTCTGACTTTTTCCAATGGACCAGGCACCCTCCCCTCTTCAGAGCTGGGGGTACCTGGTTGTCTCCCATTGACTTCCATTATACTCGGGTGCTCGGTCGAGCACACAAATATAACAATGTGTTCGGGTCGAACACCCGAATACTTTGGTGCTCGATCATCACTAGCGTCCAACCAAATACCCTTGCTCCACCTCAGTGCTAATGGCATATTTGATCTCTCCTCTGATGTAGAGATTTTATTTTCCTCATCTTCTTCATCTGGCCCAGATTACCATGTCAGCTTCTTTCAGCCATGTCTTGCCTTCAGAATTTGCCATACAAACTTCTGCCACACAGTGACATCATGCTGCTAACTCTAAGGCCTCCTGCACACGAACATGTGTGCCCCGTGGCCGTGCTGCGGCCGCAATGCACGGACACCGACCGTGGGGCAGCCGCAGTGGATCGTAGACCCATTCACTTTAATGGGTCCACGATCCGGCTGTTCTGCAAAAAGATAGGACATGTTCTATCTTTTTGCGGAAT
Source organism: Bufo bufo (assembly GCF_905171765.1). Classification (NCBI taxonomy): domain Eukaryota; kingdom Metazoa; phylum Chordata; class Amphibia; order Anura; family Bufonidae; genus Bufo; species Bufo bufo. The sequence continues at coordinate 690,849,942 of NC_053391.1, forward strand.
GGAAGTACGGGACAAAACCCCACGGAAGCACTCTGTAGTGCTTCCATAGGGTTCCGTTCCGTGCTTCCGTTCCACACCATTCCGCATCTCCGGATTTGCAGACCCATTGAACTGAATGGGTCCGCATCCGTGATGCGGAATGCCCTCAGAACGACGCCCATGTATTCCGGATCCGCAAATGCGGTCCGCAATACGGCAACGGGCAGCACACGTTCGTGTGCAGGAGGCCTAATACTGTGCATGTGCAATGAGCAGGACACTGGGTCATTGGGGCTGCTATGCAGTGGGTCAGATTTAGGTGTAACTAAGTTTGTGACGCCAGTTGCAGCTTGCGCAGGTACTGTAAAAGGGCCCTTTAAGATGGTTTAGCTCATGTACTAGGTTAGGAATGCCAGAGGGGGATATTGTCTCTGTATTGTGTCAACGGTGTCTCCTACCTTAGTACGGCCGGACTCCTGTATCCTGGCTCACATGCAACAAAATGATTGCTGTAAATAGGAGTAATGGAGGAATGATGGAATTCCACACACAAAATAGGGTCCAACTTGTCTTTACTTGAGGTTATCTTATGCAGCTTTAGATCCATACAATGTTACAGCAATAGTCTTTAGGTCCCAGCAGGTATTGGCAATATGTGGCAGGAATTATATCTATATTCTGCATCTGAACATACGCCTTTAAGAATCTGGCAGGTATCTATCTTCTGCTCTGTCTTGGGTTCTGCTTGGTTTGGGCCTGACTAGCTATGGAGGTACTTATCTTCTCCTTGTATTTGGAATCTGTACTTACAGGACTGCTCGCAGGGAATGGGGGTGGCTTCCTGGAGATCTAGTAGTTCTGAAGATGGCTGCTTTCTTTGTCATCCAGCTGAGGTAAGGAACTCAGGCTGGGAAGATTGCTTTGGGCCTCAGGTTAGGCCTGAATCCTTAGTTGGGATCCCTGTTTCTGGGAGCTCCTATTCACACAGCCTACCCCAACAGGGGGTGGCTGGTACACTGCCTAGAACTTTCTATCCTCCCTCTGAAGTAGGATCTGGGAACATTCCACTCCTCCTCAGATAGGGGAAGCTAGCCTGGAATGGTCTATTCCAGTCTAGGTATACTCTAACCATGGTTTGGTTTTACTACATATTGCTGCCACCTGCTGGTGTACATTTGAAATTACAGCATATACATATTAAACACAAATGCAATGTCAGATTACATAGGGTATTAACACATTCACATCTTAACATAATGAAGCTGGGTGAAGAGAGTTTAGTGACATACTCTGGGATGTTACACATGCTGTGGTTCCTAGTGCCCCCAATTACTATACTGAAGAAATAACAGTACCATACAGATAATCCCCCCATCTTAATAGTGCTAAAAAGTCCCACCAACTGTAATCCTCTCTCAGAGTGTCCTTATTACTCATACTGCCTCCTACAGTAACAATGTTTCCCAAGAGTGCTCCCATTAGTAGCAGTGCCCTCCATTATGTGCCTAATAATGATAATATTCCCACAGTAACCCCCATTAGTAATAATGTCCCATAGTGCCCTTAACAGTGATGAAGCTTCCCAAAGCACCCCTGTAGTAATACGTTTCCTCCATAAGGCCCTGTAGAGTCCCCAGAAGTTATAAAGCCTCCTATTATGGGCCAAAGTAGTTATAATGTCCTCGATGTGCTTAAGTACGTTTAATGCCACTATAGTATCCCCAGTAGTTATAATGACCCCTATAGTGCCCCAGTAGTTATAATGCCCCTATAGCAACCCTGTAGTTATAATTGTCCCTGTAGTGCACCTAATATTATAGTTTCCCTGTAGTGCCTCTAGCACCAGTACTTTTAATGCCCCTCCACATAGTGCCCCAGTACTTATAATGGCCCCCACATAGTGCCCCAGTACGTGTAATGTGCCCTCACATACTGCCCACAGTACTTGTAATGCCCCTGCACATAGTGCTCCCAGTTCTTTTTAATGTCCCCTACATAGTGCCTCCGACACTTATAAAACCTCCCCCCATATAGTGCTCCCTGTTCAGACTGAGTGCGCCCTGTATTCACTGTTATACAAACCGGATTCCAAAAAAGTTGGGACACTAAACAAATTGTGAATAAAAACTGAATGCAATGATGTGGAGATGGCAAATGTCAATATTTTATTTGTAATAGAACGTAGATGACAGATCAAACGAGTAAATGTATCATTTTAAAGGAAAAATACGTTGATTCCAATATTCACGGTGTCAACAAATCCCCAAAAAGTTGGGACAAGTAGCAATAAGAGGCTGGAAAAAGTAAATTTGAGCATAACGAAGAGCTGGAAGACCAATTAACACTAATTAGGTCAATTGGCAACATGATTGGGTATAAAAAGAGCTTCTCAGAGTGGCAGTGTCTCTCAGAAGCCAAGATGGGTAGAGGATCACCAATTCCCACAATGTTGCACAGAAAGATAGTGGAGCAATATCAGAAAGGTGTTACCCAGCGAAAAATTGCAAAGACTTTGCATCTATCATCATCAACTGTGCATAACATCATCCGAAGATTCAGAGAATCTGGAACAATCTCTGTGCGTAAGGGTCAAGGCCGTAAAACCATACTGGACGCCCGTGATCTCCGGGCCCTTAAACGACACTGCACCACAAACAGGAATGCTACTGCAAAGGAAATCACAGAATGGGCTCAGGAATACTTCCAGAAACCATTGTCAGTGAACACAATCCACCGTGCCATCCGCCGTTGCCAGCTGAAGCTCTACAGTGCAAAGAAGAAGCCATTTTTAAGCAAGATCCACAAGCTCAGGCGTTTTCACTGGGCCAGGGATCATTTAAAATGGAGTGTGGCAAAATGGAAGACTGTTCTGTGGTCAGACGAGTCACGATTCAAAGTTCTTTTTGGAAATCTGGGACGCCATGTCATCCGGACCAAAGAGGACAAGGACAACCCAAGTTGTTATCAACGCTTAGTTCAGAAGCCTGCATCTCTGATGGTATGGGGTTGCATGAGTGCGTGTGGCATGGGCAGCTTGCATGTCTGGAAAGGCACCATCAATGCAGAAAAATATATTCAGGTTCTAGAACAACATCTGCTCCCATCCAGACGTCATCTCTTTCAGGGAAGACCCTGCATTTTTCAACAAGATAATGCCAGACCACATTCTGCATCAATCACAACATCATGGCTGCGTAGAAGGATCCGGGTACTGAAATGGCCAGTCTGCAGTCCAGATCTTTCACCTATAGAGAACATTTGGCGCATCATAAAGCGGAAGGTGCAACAAAGAAGGCCCAAGACGATTGAACAGTTAGAGGCCTGTATTAGACAAGAATGGGAGAGCATTCCTATTTCTAAACTTGAGAAACTGGTCTCCTCGGTCCCCAGACGTCTGTTGAGTGTTGTAAGAAGAAGGGGAGATGCCACACAGTGGTGAAAATGGCCTTGTCCCAACTTTTTGGGGATTTGTTGACACCATGAAATTCTGATTCAACATATTTTTCCCTTAAAATGGTACATTTTCTCAGTTTAAACTTTTGTTCCGTGATTTATGTTCTAATCTGAATAAAATATTAGAAGTTGGCACCTCCACATCATTGCATTCAGTTTTTATTCACGATTTGTATAGTGTCCCAACTTTTTTGGAATCCGGTTTGTAGTAAGTGCCACAGCACATAGCGAGGGCACTTTTGACTGCAGAAACTGGAGTGGTGGCCCGTGGGTTAAATCACCATGTCTTCCTGCAAAGGCATAGTGGTTTGGCCCACAGGGGTGTTTTACTCCTCCAGTCACTGCTCTGCCTGTTTGAGCTGTTGGCGCCCCCCCTCTTATCCATCCCCCCCCCCATTTCCTTTGGTGTAGCTAGATGGATCCCTCCTGCCCCTTCCCTAGAGTTAAAAAATGGAGGGCTTACCCCTTTGGTTCCCTCTTTTACCGGCACCGCATCAGGAATGTTCACTCCTGCAGGTATGGCCGACGAAAAAGCTGTTTTGGCAGCCATCTCTGCCAAACTCCAAACTGAGGGACTTGGATTCGCATCCCGCTTGTTTTCAGGCCTGCAGGAGCCCACTCTTGCCCTGCCAGCTTCTTCCTCAGTTGGGGGTAGGCGGACCGCACAGCGTACCCATCCCCCATGTCACCTGAGTCCCAGCCACGCTCTACCCTCTACCTCCTCTCTCAACCAATTAAACCCTTGCTGGCAAGCGGGGGGGGGGGGAGGGGGGGCGCGCCTGCAGGGTCCTCTAATGGCATCCTGGCAGCGCTTTCTGTGGCCCCGTCCCCCGCTCCTGCATTGCGCGCTCCCGCTTCTGTGCGCTCTGCAGTCACCATCCCTAGGGTGCCTCACCCCCCCCCTCCTCCTTCACCCGCCTTTCTGAGAAGTGCGGGTGCACTGTTTCCAGGGCTCTGTCCGGGACCTCTGTCCTTCCGGCCAAGCGTTCTGTGGCCCAGCCCCCCGCCCCTGCCTCGTGCTCTCCCACTCTGGCCCGCTCTGCATTTTCTGTCTCAGTCACCTCTTATCACCCTTCCCTTTCTTCAACCATGGGAAATAATCCCTCAATAAGCCTTTGGCCACCCCAGCAGCTGTTGAGCAGGCAGCTGGGGATTTGTCCCTGCTGACCAATGCATTAATGTTACCTTCAGCCCCCATCTCTGCTTCAGTCCTAGAAACTGATGTATCCCTTCTAAGGGTTCCTGTGTCGCAGCAGACTGACACCTCTAATTTCCCCAGTCTCCATGTACCCCCAGGCCTTCCTGCCACCCCACACAGGCGCTCCCCCTCCACCTCCCCAGGGTGTTGCGCCGACCGCCATGCCAGGCGAAGGTCAGGAATTCATCATCACAGCTGTTCCCGTCACCGCTCACGATCCTCTCAGCAGAACCAGAGAGATGTCCGCTCCAGGTCCTCCCGCGTTGGCGATCACCTTCTTCCTCGGATGTCAGTTCCTGCAGCGCTAGCTCTGGCAGGTCTCCTTTACGCCGAAGGCGGGTAGCTACACACTCGGCCAGAAGGTCGTCCCGCGGGGCCAGTCGGGCCAGCGCGGTCCAGAAGCCAGATCCTCCGGTTGTTCCTGTGGAGCCTCCGTCGACTTCCTCTGGTGGTGAGTTTAATTTCACTGGGGCCTGGGGTTCGGCTTCTATGGGTCAGCAGTTAGTTTCTTTCCTTAAAGCTTTGCTATCGCAAATGGATCCGGACGGTTCTCATGTTCCCCCCAAGCCCACTACCCCGGTTGTTCCGCCGCCTAGGGCCAGGGATCACAAGGAATCTCTATTTTGTGGTCTTTCTCCCCTGGGAGCCCATTTGGACATTGAGACCAAAATTAAAATTTGGAACAGCCACTATGTGGACATTTGGTCCTTGGTTACCGTCGACCAGTACACGGTTGATAAGGAGCGTAGGCCCAACTCGGATAGATTTATTGATCGCAGGCCTAAGGTGACCCACATAATGGGTAATTGGTTACAAGCATTTTCAGTTTTAGGCTATGTTATGAGGCAGCAACATCCAGAACGTTGTTCAGAATTATTTGTGTACATGGATTCTTTATACAGTGCGGGTCAGCATGGTGGCGGTATGATGATGAATTTCGTAGACGTTTAGCACTTCACCTGGAAATTGGTTTGGGAGTAAAAGCCAGGGATCTTTGGCTACGTCTGATGATGTCCCAGAGAGTACAACCCTTCCCGGCCGCAGCCCCTGTCCCCTCCTCCAGCTATAAGGGGCTTGTGGTCGTTTGCAGACCAGGAGCCTGCTGGCTCTATAACGAGGGACACTGCAAATTCTTTGCACTAAGTAAGTACAAACACAAATGCTCGGCGTGCGGCGGTTCCCACCCGGCCATTCTATGTTCACGACCTACAGCCCTCAGCCCCTCAGGTCCCACTAGCGGGAAAGACTCCGGTGAGCGTGGTTGCGATATCACCGTGGCTCGACCAGTATCCCAATAAAAGTGCCGCCGCCCAACTGCGCTTCGGTTTTTCCTTTGGTTTTCACCCCTTTTCATTTTCTAGTTCCCCCACCCATGCCGATAATTTATCTTCCGCCAAACGCCACCCAGCTCTTTTTGCAGGGAAAATTTGCAAGGAGGTTGAATTGGTAATAATAGTAGGCCCATTCACGTCACCCCCCTTTTTCAAACATCCGGGTTTCCCCCCTTGGGACTAGGCCTATGAGGGAGAACAGGAAGTTTTGTTTAATTCACCACCTCTACTTCCCAAAGGGATCCTTGGTCAATGATGGTATTTCAAAGGACGATGCCTCTGTTTCCTACATTTCCTTTGACAGAGCGGTCACTTTGGTTAGGGAGGCAGACAAAGGGGCTTTGATGGCAAAATCGGATATGGAAGCGGCCTTCCGGCTTCTTTCGGTGCACCCGAATTGTTACCATCTGCTGGGATGCATTGTAGATGGGTGTTATTATTTTGACACCGGTCTCCCTATTGGCTGCTCCATTTCCTGACACTTTTTGAATTATTTAGTTTCTTCGCTATGAGACTGGTTCCCTCCCCATCATTCATTACCTGGAGGATTTTCTTTTGTTTCTCCAGGAGATTCCTCCCAGGGACTGTTGAGAGAGGCAGATGTACGGTTAATGCTCCCTTATGCGACCTGATGGGGGCACCTGATTGAGATTGGTCTGAATATTTTTTCTTTCTGGCCTTCAAGACGCTGTAGAACAGGCATTGTTTCTGTTGGGTGGGGGTTGGAGCGCCGTGTAGAAGTACACTCCTCCGTGGAGGTCGGTTAAAATAAAATGCTAAGAGCGGATGAGAAGGCGGACTTGCCCATTGTAGTTTCAGTGGGGCATTTCGCTTCTCACACTCCTGGAAGCAGTTGGTGGTATTTGATAAAGTTGATGTTTTGTAAAAAAATCAAGTTAAATAAAAAGACAGCTGTGACCAACCCTCACTCCAACAAAAAAAAACAGTTGCCTCTGTCTTTATTTAGCAGGCAAGGGAGGACATGTAGTTGGGTGGTTGAGCCGTTAGTTCTCTGCAGTCCACTATGGTTTCTACACTGTAGCAGCTTTCGGCACTTATCTTCATGTCACAAAGCTCCTCATATCAGGAATTGTGTCAGCCATATGTAAATGACCTTGCCCCATATTCTGTAGGCGGTTATATGGAGTCACATGATGTATCAGATGATCTCTTGTAACCAATCAGCTGCCAATTCAGATACACTCCAGGAGTCAGAGCCTGCATCACATGAAACACAAAGTGCTTTCTTTTCACACCCTCCTATAATTTGTGGCTGTGTATGTGGAGTGGGGGGTAGTAGGAGGGTTTCCTTAGTGGATTCCCACTAGCATAGCTCTATTAGGCCCGTTTCAGATGTGAAGGCTCCTAGCGCTGTCATGGTAAACCGCCCATTAAGCCATCCCAGCAGCCCAGCTTGACAGGCAGCCTGTAAAAATCCCATATAAAGCAATAGTATTCTATTGTAATCTATGGGACAAGTGACCAGAAGATCACATGTATTAATCCCCTAAGGGGACTGAAAAGTACAGCGGAAAAAAAAAGTTTATTAAAAAAACAAAATCTAAAAAATAAACATTAAACATTATTAGCATAGCTGTGTCCAAAAATAGTCAAACTAATAAGATATAAAAAAAATAAACATAGCTGATTTACTGTTGATCACGTTAACCCTCAAAAAATTTTTTTTTTTACATTTTAAGTAATCACAAAAAAGCTGCTACTCCCAAGATGAAATAGAAGCACATTAAAGGTGCCACTCCTGCCTTACTGAGACCACCTTGGCGCTGGTAGACGGGAACAGATGTGTTTTGATCAGATTTTATCATATCAGAGGGAGGGCTTTGTCCATATATAATGTTTGCATCTATTGTGTTAGTGCATTATTTTCTGCAATTTTGCTGCAAAAACAACAAGCCCTGACTTCACCTTGTAAACAAAATCATGAAAAAAAGTTACTGGTGTCAGAAAAAGCCCATGCAAATAAAAAAAAACTGTAAAGGTTTTTATTTTTTTTTGGAAAGTAGTAAACATAATAGAAGCAATATCAATTTGTTATCACTGTAATCGCACACAGTGTAAACACAAAACCCCAGAAAAGTGCCAGAAGGGCCTTTTTTCCACACTATCACCCAACAAAGATTTTTTTTTCACATTTTCCATGGAAAATTATTGCCCTTGAGGGTGGGGAGGAAAAAAACTAAACTGGCCCAGTCCTAAAGGGGTTATTTTCTTGCATCTTTTTTTCTTGGAAATATTGTAGCAATGTGTTCTCCTCCTGTTGGTGGAAGTGACAGGTGGGTGTAGACCTTGGGGGTGCCCACTTGTCCCGCATCCTTTTGTGAGAGGTTGTGGCTTCTTTTGCTTGGAATTCAGACTGAAGAAATAAAAAAAAACACAGAATCACATTGCTCTTTTATTATTTTTATGTTTCATCATTAATGTTGTACAATGAACGGTAACTTTGCATTTATAGTTTTTTATTGCTGTTTTATCTTTATTATTTATTATTTTTTTTCACATTTTAGCCCATGTGATGACCAAGCCGCTACAGGATTCAAGGACAATATCATTACTGAGGGCAATACAAAAAACTGAGCAACTTCTGATCAGCAGGAGGAAGGGGGGTAGATGGAGTAAGTGGTCTCCAAGGCATTAAATTAAGTAGGGGTTCAGTTCTGCCTTTACTGGGTAGTAAGTAGCGTGCCTCACTGCACAGTGGTTTGCCATAGTTTATTGGCACGGCAATTCATGACCCACAGCAATTCCTGGCAAACTGCTATGGTTTTGCTGTGCCGCACGATACACTACCACCCTGTAACCACTACATGGAAACCTAGCCTAAGGATATGCAGGAGGAGCTACAGGGGACAATTAACTAGCACCGTTTGACAGCTATCATGCCAAACTCCAGGAACCGAGGGGGAGAGGCACGTTCTGAATCCACCCACAGAACTTGTCCCGCCCCTGCTTAAAAATATAGAGTCATTATAAAAGTATTCAAACGCAATAAGCCTGAACGAAATTACATATCCAAGAGTCCAAGAAAGTAAGTGACCTTCACGGCTGCTCTTACTCTATGGTCATTGATATTTATTTTTTAGTAAAGTTTGCATAAATGTAACAGCATCGTATTTGTCACTAAGCGCAAATTTCGGTACTTGGACAGAATGCTTTTGCATAAAACTGCATTTTCCAGCATTTATGGACTCTCCATTAATAATATATTCTGTAAATCTTTTTTATCATTATATAGAAGCTAGAGATGAGCGAAGTTGAATTCAATCTGAATTTCAGGATAAATTCGATTTGCCGCGAAGCCACATTTCCTGGTGCTTCGTGGTAGTGAATCAATTGAACCTGAAATAGTGTAAAAAAACAAAAAAATCATACTTATCTCCTCCATTTGCTTGCGACAGGCCGGCCGTCGCCATCTTGATTGAAGATCTCGGCCATAATCTTGTGCGTGATGACGTCATCTCGGGCCGCACAAGATTTTGCACAAGATCTTCAAGCAAGATGTTGGCTTCTAGCCCATTGCGAGCAAATGGAGGTGGTAAGTATGATTACATATTTTTTTTAAATGTTATTTTACACAGTTTTTACTCTCAGATGCCGCGATCAGCTATGAACGCAGCATCTGAGGGGTACAATGATGGGGGGCGGCGATTTCGCTGCTCCCTGTCATTGCACCCACTAATGAGCTTCATGATGAAGTAATTCATCACAAAGCAAATTATTTTGTAAAATTCTGCAAAGCAGCCGAATCGAATTTTCCAAAACTTCTCTCATCTATAATAGAAACTATTCCATAACAAATTCAGCTCAGCTGTATCTGTATGATAGTAATGGGCAAGATATGCATTGTCAGTGTGATAGAGGGGAACCCTTACACCATAAACGTTCGACTACCTACCTGCAGCCATCCCTAGCAGGAGATTGGAAGCTTCTGTATACAATATATACATTGTGCACTATAATATCACAATATACAGTAACTCCTGAGCTCCCCCTACTGGTGACTGCAGGCAGAAAGGATTTTATCCCATACCTCTAGACATTTGTTGAACTACTGTCACAAATGAAGATATGAGAAGGTCTCTACATAATCAAAACTCAAGTAATTTAGTTTGCATTTTTCTAAATGTTTATGTTCTCTTTTTGTTTCAGTCACCATTTTTGAGAACTCCGTGATATCACTCAAGTCCTGAATTCCTATCCTGCCCAAAGTTCGCTGACATAACTACAATGAATCATTCCAGGAGCTCAGAATGTTGATGCAGTGACTAACTTTACATCAGACTGTCTAACTAAAGGAGGGGCCAAACTGCTGATTTTGGCACCTCCTGCACCAAGCTGAGCATGCTACAAGTTCCAGTTTTAAAGCAGCTGAAGACCCACAGGTTGGAGACCACTGGTATATCAAAGAATCAATATGTTTGTCTGAACTTTTTCAGAAGTCTGGGCTTCAACAATGATTTTGTAGTGAAATTCTGTTCATCTTGAAGAGCTTAAAAATTCTCACACGCAATTCGGTCATCTTCAGGCCATAGATCAGAGGATTCAGGGTGAAGGGCACTAATAGACTGTAAACTGATATAAACATCCTCACCTCATAGGGGACAAGCGAGGAGACGTACCGGTAAAAAAAAACCTCAAAAAGTACATCTGTCGCAAAATTTATAGTAGTTATGAGCTGAGGGACGCATGTGTTCATCGCCTTGGAGATGACCTCCTGAGAAGCTTTGGAACAGGCTCGTAGGATACAGATATAGGAAACCAATATAAGACTCAGCATTATGATCTGAGAGCAGAAGATAATGAATAGCCCATAGATATTATTGATGGTAGTGTCAATGCAAGAGAGTCTCACCACCGACCAGTTGTCACAGTAGATCTTCAAGATGACTGTGCCACACAAAGGCAGTCTCACCGTCAAAATGCTTTGTATGATTACAATGGACACTGAGTAACAGCAAGCTGCGGCAAGAAGCTTGTAGACCATGGGTAGTGACATGATGATAGTGTACCTCAGGGGGTTACAGATGCACACGTAACGGTCAAAGGCCATAATGGTCAGGGTGGACATCTCAAGGTTGGCATAGACGCAGATGCAAAATATTTGTAGGATGCAGGCACTGTAGGAGATGGTATAGACATTGTAAAGCAGATTTGTAAGCAAACCAGGGAAAAAAGCTGAGCTTCCAAATAGGGCATTGAAGCAAAGTGTACATAGGAAGATGAACATGGGCTCCTGTAGAGCCTTGTGTGTGGTGATCGTAATGATGACCCCACCATTGGTGATAATGATCAGGATGTAGCAGAAAAATGCTAACATGCAATACAGATATCTCATTGTAGACATCTCTACAAAGTTGAGGACCAGTACTGAGGGTTGATGGAAGGAGACATTTTCCATCATGTGTTTCCTCCTTGATATAAGTTCCTGTAAATCAACATATAGACAATGTTATTTCTTGCTCGGTAAATATGTAACATGGGTGGGGATGATGGTTCCCTTTAGGAAAGACCATAAATCATATCTTTACCATGTTTTTGTTTGGGCACTCAAGCTGTCAGGCAGCAATTACACCGGGTTCCCTACATATCAGACGTGAGTGAACTAGTACCTCTCAGAACCATAATACCAAAGAAAAAAAGAAAAAATAAAGGAAAGGCAAAAAAGCACATCAGCTTCCAAATACAACGTTAGTGTCCAAGTCGCATTATTACTAAAAACATAAAAAAATTGAAAGAAAATCAGCTGAACATTAAAACATTTCAATTCAGCTAATTCCCAGGTCTCCCTAAAAAACAGGTGCAAACAAAAGTCCAAAAATAGGTTAAAAAAAAATTATAATAGGAGCAATCAGGCTGAAGGAGTCATAACATCATCCTCAAATAAAAACTCCCAATGTTTTACCCCAAGGAACATGTGACATACAAAGAATCACTGACCTAGTGGAAACGTCCAAGAAACCCCGGCATGAATGGGGATGGCAAGCAGAAAAAACAATACAAAGAATCCAAAAAGATCCTCAAATCACCAATGATGGATGCAGGAGAGAGGCAGGGCACTATAGGAAGAGAAGAACCACCCCATGTGCATTGGCTCATTGTGGTGCAACATAATTAAGGCTTTGTCTACATTTATTGTTTTCACCTCCGCACAGCCCTTTCACCATGATGCTTTCACCTCTCAGGGCAAATGCAACTGCAAAACCTGAAACCTATGGTTTGGGTTTTTGAAATATATTTATATTTTCCATTTTTTTAAGTTAACGTAAAATAGTAATGCAGAGCTGTGAGCTGACTGCACCACAATAGAGATCGCTTTAAGTTCTGCCACATAACTTCCTCGATTTTTCACCATGGAGAGTATGGTTACCAGTTATCAAACATTGCTGGGTATGTTTCAAGAGAATGTGTAAATACTGGGGCTCCATGTTAGGCTACTTACACATTAGTGGCAGCCTTATCCGGCAGGCTGTTCCTACAGTAGAACAGCCTGCCGGATCCGTGCTGCTGATCGTGCACGCGTGCCGGCGGAAGTCTGCTCCGGCCCCATTCACTCTAATGGGGGTTGGACGGAGGTCCAGCCGCAGCACGACAAACATGACGAGAGGCGGCCAGAATAAAATGACGACATGTGAAAGTAGCCTTAACTGCTCGTCCCATAGATGCATTCAATTTGTCTATGGAGGTAGCAATCTTTAACTCGACGCATAGACGGCTAATTACACGGTAGCTGCAGACTTTACATTACTACATAACAAAACCCATAGAAAGCTGAGTTAACATTTGCTGCAGCTGTATAATTAATGCGTCAAGTTAAGGATTGCTATATCTGTACATACAGAAAATATAAAGCTTACAGATTTGCAAATCTATGGCACATACAGAGCATTTGGAAACTCTTCAGAACCTTTCCCTTTTTCACATTTTGTTATGTTGCGGCCTTGTGCTAAAATAAAATAAAAATCTATTTTTTGCCCCATCATTCCGCACTCAACCCCAGTAATAAGAAAGTGCTGCACTGGCCAATCACAGCAATGGGTCACATGCTGCACTGGCCAATCACAGCCATGCCATTAGTAGGCATGGCTATGATGGCTTCTAAGGGCACACGAGTTAAACGCTTGTTGATTGGCTGCTCTGCAGCCTTTCAAAAAGTGCCATTAACTCGCCGAACACCGAACCAGAACTTTTACTGAAAAGTTCGGGTCCGGGGTCCAAAAATCCTAAAGTTTGGTACGAACCCGAACTTTACAGTTCGGGTTTGCTCAACCCCACTCAAGAGATGTTCCATTGGATTCAGGGCTATGGCTGGGACACTCAAGGATATTCCCAGAGTTGTCCCTAAGCTGATCTTATCTTGTCTGTGTGCTTATGGCCATTGTCTTGTTGGAAGGTGAACCTGTGGCCCAGTCTGAGGTCCAGAGATCTGGATCAGGTTCTCTTTAAGAATATCTCTGTACTTTGCTCCTCAGCTTTCCCTTCACCCTGACCGGTCTCCCTGCCCCTCAGCATGATGCTGCCACCACCGTGCTTCACTGTAGGGATGGTATTGGGGTATTGAGGAGGAGACACCCAGCCATGTGCTCTATCTATCTATCTATCTATCTATCTATCTATCTATCTATCTATCTATCTATCTATCTATCTATCTATCTATCTATCTATCTATCGACAGCGTGAGCTATTCTGGATCTAAACTTTGCAAACGTTAAGACCTAATGGGTTAAATGTTGATTTCAGGATGGACTAGTGTTGTCTCACCCCATGTACCGCTCGATCCGTATTCCCTACTGGAGGTTGATTGCACATATATATACAAGAATCAAGTGAATTAACCACTATTTTTATATGAAAGGTTTTCTTAAAACTTCTCTTTCTCTCTTTTGTTTTTAGATTCACCAATCTGTCGGGGTCAGGATTGAGGCACTGTATGGCGTGAAGAGCACCACTGATCCGGTTGGCTACCCATGGTCTTTTTTATCCACATACAGGATGACTGGACTGCTGTTTCAGCGGAGATGCGGGATGTAAACTGTGCTGGTTTAGGAGCCTACCCATACAGTTTTCCCATATATATCTATTTTCTGCTTTAATGAGTGATGGTTTCCATTATTATCGCTATATGTAGCTCTGGCTTGGACACATAATGCACGGGTGGGGAATGAGGTGTCCCTGTGGGGGATGATTGGCGGTTCGCGGGGAGCCCCCTGGCGACGGCACCATCCCACTCAAATTGACACTGATGGGGACCTAACGCGACTCATCACTGTCACAGGACGCCTACCTCCCACTGCATGTGCATGTTAAGGTGTTTCTTTATGGCCAGCATTGGGTTGACAAGACGCTAAATCCAGTGAGCCCATATACTGTGGGTATCCCAGGATTGTTGCGGTCTAGACCCTTATACACTGTGTGCATAATTATTAGGCAAATGAGTATTTTGACCACATCATCCTCTTTATGCATGTTGTCTTACTCCAAGCTGTATAGGCTCGAAAGCCTACTACCAATTAAGCATATTAGGTGATGTGCATCTCTGTAATGAGAAGGGGTGTGGTCTAATGACATCAACACCCTATATCAGGTGTGCATAATTATTAGGCAACTTCCTTTCCTTTGGCAAAATGGGTCAAAAGAAGGACTTGACAGGCTCAGAAAAGTCAAAAATAGTGAGATATCTTGCAGAGGGATGCAGCACTCTTAAAATTGCAAAGCTTCTGAAGCGTGATCATCGAACAATCAAGCGTTTCATTCAAAATAGTCAACAGGGTCGCAAGAAGCGTGTGGAAAAACCAAGGCGCAAAATAACTGCCCATGAACTGAGAAAAGTCAAGCGTGCAGCTGCCAAGATGCCACTTGCCACCAGTTTGGCCATATTTCAGAGCTGCAACATCACTGGAGTGCCCAAAAGCACAAGGTGTGCAATACTCAGAGACATGGCCAAGGTAAGAAAGGCTGAAAGACGACCACCACTGAACAAGACACACAAGCTGAAACGTCAAGACTGGGCCAAGAAATATCTCAAGACTGATTTTTCTAAGGTTTTATGGACTGATGAAATGAGAGTGAGTCTTGATGGGCCAGATGGATGGGCCCGTGGCTGGATTGGTAAAGGGCAGAGAGCTCCAGTCCGACTCAGACGCCAGCAAGGTGGAGGTGGAGTACTGGTTTGGGCTGGTATCATCAAAGATGAGCTTGTGGGGCCTTTTCGGGTTGAGGATGGAGTCAAGCTCAACTCCCAGTCCTACTGCCAGTTTCTGGAAGACACCTTCTTCAAGCAGTGGTACAGGAAGAAGTCTGCATCCTTCAAGAAAAACATGATTTTCATGCAGGACAATGCTCCATCACACGCGTCCAAGTACTCCACAGCGTGGCTGGCAAGAAAGGGTATAAAAGAAGAAAATCTAATGACATGGCCTCCTTGTTCACCTGATCTGAACCCCATTGAGAACCTGTGGTCCATCATCAAATGTGAGATTTACAAGGAGGGAAAACAGTACACCTCTCTGAACAGTGTCTGGGAGGCTGTGGTTGCTGCTGCACGCAATGTTGATGGTGAACAGATCAAAACACTGACAGAATCCATGGATGGCAGGCTTTTGAGTGTCCTTGCAAAGAAAGGTGGCTATATTGGTCACTGATTTGTTTTGTTTTTGAATGTCAGAAATGTATATTTGTGAATGTTGAGATGTTATATTGGTTTCACTGGTAAAAATAAATAATTGAAATGGGTATATATTTGTTTTTTGTTAAGTTGCCTAATAATTATGCACAGTAATAGTCACCTTCACACACAGATATCCCCCTAAAATAGCTAAAACTAAAAACAAACTAAAAACTACTTCCAAAAATATTCAGCTTTGATATTAATGAGTTTTTTGGGTTCATTGAGAACATGGTTGTTGTTCAATAATAAAATTAATCCTCAAAAATACAACTTGCCTAATAATTCTGCACTCCCTGTATTAATATAATATTCCTTTAAATCCATTATAAGCATAAAAACGTATTTTTTACATTTGTTGTCATCCAGTCACATGACAGTGATCATGTGATGACTGATGGGAGGCCCTTACCTCAGCCTGGACATGCGCATACTGACTGTGAGGCTGTCTCGACCATCTTTGATGTGGGTATTAGTCAGTCTCCAAACGCTTGAGGAATCGCGATACTTGATCCTCTCGCACATGCACAGTTACTGAATGGGAACGCCGCGGTGATCGGGATGCCGGCTCCATACAGTTTCTCACCTGACCGTGAGTTTTAATTTCACAGTAATTAGAGGATACACCTGCACTCATTAGTATTGGTTACAGTACCTTTTACATGTTTGGAACGCTATATAATCAATAATATATTATTTATATGTACTGTACTTGGCAGTTTTCTGTGATATCACATATGAGTTTGTTTCTCCATAGGGATTATTGCATCTATGAATTTTTGATTATTATATGGAATAATTGATGTTAATTTTTGTTTGATTGATGTATCTTTATAATGTATGGTTGCATCACATGTGCACTGGGCTTGAAAAAGACAGCAACAAGCTGTTGAAACGTCGCTGCTGACTCTGGGTCAATAACCCACACGCTTTTTTGATATTTTTGGAGTGCTGCTGGCCTTCTTTCTTTTCTATCTATCTATCAATCTATCTATCTATCTATCTATCTATCTCCTATCTATCTATCTATCTATCTATCTATCTATCTATCGATCTATCTATCTATCTGTAACCGCCAGCTCTCTGAGAAGATCTGGCAGACGTTCTTCTCTACCTCTTGCATGATGTTCTTTGTTTTGGTTTCACTTTGTCATCTCCTTTCCTTCTCCCAACTGTCACCTATTTACACTAATTGCCTCCCTTTATATTCCCTCCCATACTGCCTCACTTTGCGGTTTATACTACTTCCTGGATTGTGTTCACTGCTGGGGCTGCTGCTGCTGATGATGATTCCTCAAGATAAGTCTTTATCCTTTATTTGTGTTTCTTGCTGGCTTGATTCTAGGTGACCCTGACTCCGTCCATATTAAGTGCAGGGAGCCGGTGGTCGTGTCCCCTCACTATTATAGGGTTTTCAGGTGTCACATAGGATAAGGTACGTGGGCATGCAATCGTCTACCATAAAGATCTTTGCATGGGCATAGCAGTCAGGGAGAGCTCTAGGGGTTTTATAGGGCTCACCCATATGCTCCTTAGTTTGGGATCAAG
The DNA here is from genome assembly GCF_905171765.1 of Bufo bufo. NCBI lineage: Eukaryota > Metazoa > Chordata > Amphibia > Anura > Bufonidae > Bufo > Bufo bufo. Next base: position 690,867,130 of record NC_053391.1, read on the forward strand.
CCAGTCGGATGTTTATTTATAAGTTCCAGCTTTCTGCAACACCATCCGTGACTCTATCTATCTATCTATCTATCTATCTATCTATCTATCTATCTATCTATCTATCTATCTATCTACAGTATCTATCTATCTATCTATTTATTATCTATCTATCTATCTATCTATCTATCTATCTATCTATCTAATATACTGTATATATATGTAAGAGAACCTAGTTATCTCACCAGTGGAGGCATTTGGTAGAAATTTCAATGCATAAAATGCATATGTGAAATGAGAAACAGGCCTAAGACTATATAATGAATGTCTGTGTATATTTATACATTCAGCCCCATACTGAGGATGCATAGGGGAAATACACTGTCCAGTGGATGCTATTCCTGTACTTGCTTGAAATTGGTTATGCTATTTTATTCTGTGTATTCAAGTAAGCAAGAGTTCACATCTCCATTTCATTTTCGGTTCTTCTGATCCGTCAGAAGAACAGAAAAAAAGGATCCTGTAAACAAATGGATCCTGTTGCATCCGTTATGCACATTTGGCATCCGTTTGAGCCATTTCTACCTTCCTGTACGCAGTACTTTTTTTCCGTCTGATAGAACAGATCTCAGAAATGGCTCAAACGGATGCCAAATGTGCATAATGGATGCAGCAGGATCCATTTGTTTACATGATCCTTTTTTTTTTTTTATTACAAGATACATCCATTTATAAATTTTTTTTCCGTTCTTCTGACACATCAGAAGAACGGAAAATGAAACGGAAATGTAAACTCTCCCTAATTATATTTGTTTTGAGTACTTTTTTTTGGCATTTTTCTTGTAATTATGGTAACAGACCTTTTATTGGCATTGTATAGTGTGTATAGCTGTAATATTGTGAAAGGCAGGAGCGTACCTATAGTGGAAGCAGGGGACGCAGCTACTGTGGGGCCTGAACTCAAAAGGGGCCCACCTGAGATGAGGACTAAATTGTAAAAGGGCCCCCACAATAGTATTATATACAGTGACATGATATGCAGTATGTGTGGGAAACGGACAAAGTTGCAGCAGAGCCTGGTCTGAGTGAGTGATTTTGACTAGCTGCAGGACTGGGGCTTGCATAGGGGGGTGGGGGGGTTGTGAAGAAGTTGCCCATGAGGAGGGGGGGCCCATTCAATAATTTGGTGTGGGGCCCAGTCAGTTCTAGTTACGCCACTGCTTGTGGTACATCTAGCAGTAGTAATGTACGATACCAGATGGTGAGGTATGGTGGTTGCATATGTGGCAATTAAATGGAACTTGCAGGCACTTGTGGACATAGGTGTTCACTATCCAGGTCAGGCTCAGTATTAGTCTGGCCTGGATATTGGCTTGATTCTGATTCTAAATTCTATAAATCTGAATCTATCCAAATCTCAAAAGGTTCGCAGTCTAAATAATGTCCAGGGTAGGCAGAATTTTAGTTTTTTCTTCTGGATAAGTTTACAAAAATTTCAAAAAATCTGTTTTCACTTTGTCATCATGCAGCATTGAGTGCAGATTACTAGAGGAAAACATGATTTTAATTTTTTTTTTATTTTAGCACAAGAGAAAAAAAAAAAGGGTCAAAAGACTTTTGGAATGCACTGTATTAGTTCCTAATTTTTTGAAGGGAGGAGATGATTAGCAGTGCTCCAGAGTAAAAAAAATTACCTAGGAGCCTAAACTGAAAAATTTAGGAGCCAAATTTAAATACATATATAATTATTAGAGATGAGCGAATCAAAGCTGACCAAGTAGAATTAGTTACAAATTTCAGGAAAAAATTAGTTTCACAACGAATGCAAATTTCCTCGCGCTTCGTGATAACGAATCACATTTTTCCTAAAATAGCGGGTACACGTGTGAGGACTGGGGACATGGGGCAAGGAACTCTGGGGAAGGCGGGATCAACCAGATTGACATGCATGCATGCAGCCAATCAGCCAGCCAGCCAGCCCTGTGATGTCACAGCCCTATAAATACGGCAGCTATTTTAGATTCTGCCATTTTCCAGCGTTCTGAGTGCAGGGACAGACGTGAGAAGGCGCTAGAGACAGCAATTTGAAAAACTTGATTGTGAAAAAAAAACAACTGAAAATACGATTTATAGGTGCAGGGACAGGATAGGGAGGAATAATTTCACAGCATCTTAGTGCAGGGAGAGACGTCAGAAGACGATAGGGACAGTGATAGCAAAGCGATTTACAAGTGCAGGGAAAGATTATTTGGGGTTCCGAATAGCCATTATACAGCTCTGTCATCCCAGCTATTTGTTCGTGGGGTGCAAGTGCTATGTTGAAAAGCCTTTAGTGGCTTATATCTGTGGAAAAAGAAAAATATATACACACTTCACTGCTGCAGTTTTTTTCTGGTGAAAGCGTATATGGGCGTATTTCAGCACTACACAAAAAATATAATCTTAGTTCACAGTTTAATTTTTTTCTAGTGGAAGCGTATAAGGGCGTATTTCAGTAAAAAAAAGGTGTTAGCGTATAGGGCGTATTTCAGTACTACAAGAAAAATATAATCTCAGTTCACTGTTTAATTTTTTCTGGTGAAAGCGTATAGGGGCGTATTTCAGTAAAAATGCTAAATATATAAGCACTGCACTATTGCTGTTATTTCTGGTGAAAGCATATAGGGGGGTATTTCAGTACTACAATAAAAATATATACGCACTTCACTGCTGCAGTTATTTCTGGTGAAAGCGTATATGGGCTTATTTCAGCACTACACAAAAAATATAATCTTAGTTCACAGTTAAATTTTTTTCTAGTGGAATTGTATAAGGGCGTATTTCAGTAAAAAAAGGTGTTAGCGTATAGGGCGTATTTCAGTACTACAAGAAAAATATAATCTCAGTTCACTGTTTATTTTATTCTGGTGAAAGCGTATAGGGGCGTATTTCAGTAAAAATGCTAAATATATAAGCACTGCACTATTGCTGTTATTTCTGGTGAAAGCATATAGTGGCGTATTTCAGTACTACAATAAAAATATATACGCACTTCACTGCTGCAGTTATTTCTGGTGAAAGCGTTTATGGGTGTATTTCAGTATTATAAAAAATATATATTCTTAGTTCACTGTTAAATTTTTTTCCAGTGAAAGCGTATAGGGGCATATTTCAGTACTACAAGAAAAATATACGCACTTTACAGCTGCAGTTTTTTCTGGTGAAAGCGTATAGAGGCGTATTTCCATACTATAAGAAAAATACATTATTAAGTTAACTGTTTAATTTTTTTTTTGGTGAAAGCGTATAGGGGCGTATTTCAGTACTACAAGGAAAATATATATGCACTTTACTGTTTAAGCTTTTTCTGGTGAAAGCATATAGGGGTGTATTTCAGTACTGCAAGAAAAATATATTCTCAGTTCACTGTTTATTTTTTTTCTGGTGAAAGGGCATAGAGGCGTATTTCAGTAGTACAAGAAATATATATATGCACTTCACTGCTGTAGTTGTTTCTGGTGAAAGCATAAAGGAGTGTATTTAAGTACTACAAGAAAAATATATACGTAGTTCACTGCTGTAGTTATTTCTGGTGAAAGAATTTATGTGTCACGGCCTTTGGTGTGTGCCGTGACATTTTCTCCGTGCATGCTGGTTGCCGGTGGTAACTTGTTGATTTGCATGTGTGTTCGCTTTCCCTTTTAGGATGTTTCCTTTCCCTGCTTTGGTGTGCACGGGGTTAAGGTGTGCTTGGTAGGTGTGGTGGGTGTGACCTCAGGCCTCCTTATATGTTGGTGTGGTGGAGCCTGAAGGTTCCTTTGCTCCCTGGCTGAATGATTATGTCTGTGTGAGCTATCCCTATTTGTTATTTTGTTTACCTTGCTCTGTCTGTTGTCCCCTCCGGTGTGTTTCTGTCATTACTCCCCCCACCTGGTGTATGTAGTTATGGTGTGGGTTTTGCTTGGAGGTTTGATTGTGGTATGTGGCTCCGGAAGGGGCGTGCTTTCCCGGAGGGGTTTAAGTGAAGACTAGACTGTGGGTTTTCCAGCTTGGAGAACCCTTTCAGCTGCGGCAGGTAAGTGTGGATAGCATTGTTGTGTTGCTGTTACTTACCTGCCGTACTGTTTAGCCCATGGTCTTGCATCTTGTTTGCCACTGGGCCTATGGAGACACCATTCATCCGTGGTGTAGGATGAATGGGTGGTCTCTGCCCTGTCATAAGGCCTAGGGCTTTGCAGGGATAGCAGGGTCAAAGGTTGGTGAGCATGAGCCCCCTTACCTTCTGAGGCGGCTCATGCGTTAGGAGTCTAGGGAGAGTTCAGGGTTGACCTGCTCCCTGTTCCCTGCTATCTGGCATTGCAGCCACTGTCATTGCACGGTGGGGGGTTTTCCCCACTTCCCGCCGTGACATTTTGGGTGTATTTCAGTATTATAAAAAATATATATTCTTAGTTCACTGTTTAATTTTTTTTTGGTGAAAGCGTATAGGGGCATATTTCAGTACTACAAGAAAAATATATACGCACTTTACAGCTGCAGTTTTTTCTGGTAAAAGCATATAGAGGTGTATTTCCATACTATAAGAAAAATACATTAATAAGTTAACTGTTTAATTTTTTTCTGGTGAAAGCGTATAGGGGCATATTTCAGTACTACAAGAAAAATATATATGTACTTTACTGTTTAAGCTTTTTCTGGTGAAAGCGTATAGGGGCGTATTTCAGTTCTACAAGAAAAATATATACGCACTTTACTGTTTAAGCTTTTTCTGGTAAAAAAATTTTTGGGGTGAAAGCGTATAGGGGCGTATTTCAGTACCACAAGAAAAATATATTCTCAGATCATTGTTTCATTTTTTTTCTGGTGAAAGCGTATAGGGGTGTATTTCAGTACTACAAAAAAATATATACGCATTTCACTGCTGCAGTTATTTCTTGTGAAAGCGTAGAGGGGCATATTTTAGTACTACAAAAAAATACATTCTCAGTTTACTGTTTAAGTTTTTTCTAATGAAAGCATATAGGGGAGTATTTCAGTACTACAAGAAAAATATATACGCACTTCACTATTGCAGTTATTTATAGTGAAAGCGTATAGGGGCATATTTCAGTACTACAAGAAAAATATATTCACTGTTTAATTTATTTCTGGTGAAAGCGAAAAGGGGCATATTTTAGTACTACAAGAAAAATATATACGCACTTCACTGTTTAATTTTTTTCTGGTGAAAGCATATAGGGGCGTATTTCAGTACTACAAGAAAAATATATACGCACTTCACCGTTTCATTTTTTTTTCTGGTGAAAGCGTATAGGGGCATATTTCAGTACTACAAGAAAAATATATGCACACTTCACCATTTCATTTTTTTTTCTGGTGAAAGCGTATAGGGTTGTATTTCAGTACTACAAGAAAAATATATACGCACTTCACTGCTGCAGTTATTTCTGTTGAAAGTGTATAGGGGCGTATTTTAGTACTACAAGAAATATACATTCTCAGTTCACTGTTCATATAGGGGCGTATTTCAGTACTACAAGAAAAATATATACGCACTTCAATACTGCAGTTATTTCTGGTGAAAGCGTATAGGGGCGTATTTTAGTACTACAAGAAATATACATTCTCAGTTCACTGTTTAATTTTTTTCTGGTGAAGGAGTATAGGGGCGTATTTCAGTGCTACAAGAAAAAAATATATACGCACTTCACTGTTTAATTTTTTTTCTGGTGATAGCGTATAGGGGCGTATTTCAGTACTACAAGAAAAATATATTCTCAGTTCACTTTTTAATTTTATCTATCTTTTCTCTATCTTGGTCTCATCTGTCCACAAGACGTTTCCCCGGAAGGATTTTGGCTTACTCAAGTTCATTTTTGCAAACTATAGTCTTGCTTTTATATGTCTCTGTGTCAGCAGTGGGGTCCTCCTGCGTCTCTTGCCATAGCGTTTCATTTCATTTAAATGGTGATGGATAGTTTGCACTGACACTGATGCTCCCTGAGCCTGCAGGACAGCTTAAAATATCTTTGGAACTTGTTTGGGGCTGCTTATCCACCATTCTGACTATCCTGCGTTGACACCTTTCATAAATTTTTCTCTTCCGTCCACGACCAGGGAGATTAGCTACAGTGCCATGGGTTGCAAACGTCTTGATAATGTTGCGCACTGTGGACAAAAGCACATCTAGATCTCTGGAAATGGACTTGTAACCTTGAGATTCTTGATATGTTTCCACATTTTGGTTCTCAAGTCCTCAGACAGTTCTCTTCTCCTCTTTCTGTTGTCCATGCTTAGTGTGGCGCACACAGACACACAATGCAAAGACTAAGTGAACTTCTCTCCTTTTTATCTGCTTTCATGTGTGATTTTTTTATTGCCCACACCTGTTACTTGCCCCAGGTGAGTTTAAAGGAGCATCACATGCTTGAAACAATCTTATTTATCCACAATTTTGAAAATGTGCCAATAATTTTGTCCAGCCCATTTTTGGAGTTTGGTGACATTATGTCCAATTAGCTTTTTTTCCTCCCTTTTTTGGTTTTGTTCCAATACACACAAAGGGAATAAACATGTGATAGCAAAACATTTGTTACTGCAATACTTTTATGTGAGAAATACTTCATTTTCTTGAAAAATTTCAGGAGTGCCAACATTTACGGCCATGACTGTAAAAACCACGTTCATGTGCGAAACCAGATCCTGATAAATTTATCCTTATGAAGTCTTTTTGATATTTTTAATATAAAAAAAAACCTGTTGTTTTGTCTCTTTTTTTCCAGTGGGAACTTTCTAGGTTGTGTTGTTAATTGGGGGTAACGGTTAGAGGAAGCTACTTGTAAGTTGTTTTTTTTTTTAAAGTGTCAGTCTAGCCTAAGTGACCTTCAATATCAATATGGTCTCTAAGGGGTTAACATTTTTATGTTTGTAATTTGTTTTATATATATATATATATATATATATATACACTCACCTAAAGAATTATTAGGAACACCATACTAATATGGTGTTGGACCACCTTTTGCCTTCAGAACTGCCTTAATTCTACGTGGCATTGATTCAACAAGGTGCTGATAGCATTCTTTAGAAATGTTGGCCCATATTGATAGGATAGCATCTTGCAGTTGATGGAGATTTGAGGGATGCACATCCAGGGCACGAAGCTCCCGTTCCACCACATCCCAAAGATGCTCTATTGGGTTGAGATCTGGTGACTGTGGGGGCCATTTTAGTACAGTGAACTCATTGTCATGTTCAAAAAACCAATTTGAAATGATTCGAGCTTTGTGACATGGTGCATTATCCTGCTGGAAGTAGCCATCAGAGGATGGATACATGTTCTCATTCTGTTTACGCCAAATTCGGACTCTACCATTTGAATGTCTCAACAGAAATCGAGACTCATCAGACCAGGCAACATTTTTCCAGTCTTCAACAGTCCAATTTTGGTGAGCTCGTGCACATTGTAGCCTCTTTTTCCTATTTGTAGTGGAGATGAGTGGTACCCGGTGGGGTCTTCTGCTGTTGTAGCCCATCCGCCTCAAGGTTGTGCGTGTTGTGGCTTCACAAATGCTTTGCTGCATACCTCGGTTGTAACGAGTGGTTATTTCAGTCAACGTTGCTCTTCTATCAGCTTGAATCAGTCGGCCCATTCTCCTCTGACCTCTAGCATCCACAAGGCATGTTCGCCCACAGGACTGCCGCATACTGGATGTTTTTCGCTTTTCACACCATTCTTTGTAAACCCTAGAAATGGTTGTGCGTGAAAATCCCAGTAACTGAGCAGATTGCGAAATACTCAGACCGGCCTGTCTGGCACCAACAACCATGCCACGCTCAAAATTGCTTAAATCACCTTTCTTTCCCATTCTGACATTCAGTTTGGAGTTCAGGAGATTGTCTTGACCAGGACCACACCCCTAAATGCATTGAAGCAACTGCCATGTGATTGGTTGACTAGATAATTGCAATAATGAGAAATAGAACAGGTGTTCCTAATAATTCTTTAGGTGAGTGTATATGTATATAGTGTTGTATTGTATTATCGTATTGTATTGTGCTGTATTGTACTTTTGCACCAGAGTATAATGGAAGTCAATGGGAGAACACTAGCATTAAACCAGGCACCCCCTGCTCTGAAGAGGGGAGGGTGCCTGGTTCATAGGAAAAGGTCAGAAATTGATGGAAACACCACTGAAATGGTTCTGGAACAGCATGGGGAGGATGTCTGGATGCATCTTGGACTCCCAGGTCGCTGCTGGGAACGGTGTTGTCCGAGTAGTACGCCACTTTTACAGACTGACAATAATACGCACAAAACCAATGATAAAATCGATTTTAGAGGAAAAATTGTTAGGAAACATTCTTTCCTGTATATTTACTTGTATATAAAGTGCAAGTTCTGCCAAAAATTACAAGCAAGATGCACTCCGATACAACCTGTATATCACTCATTCACATTGTGGTGCAATTGTTCATGGAGTGGGACTCCTACACTCATAAAGTCTATGCACTAAGTGAAAGGGCTGCCAAAAATTAAAAGGAACCGGCACTCCAATACACCCTTTGTTACACATAAAGGAGGGCATCATACACACCCTTGAAAAATTATGATAGATGGCCTGCTGGTGACCCTCTAAAACATTTGGAGCAAGGGCCTGCTGATCTGACCATCTTAAACATTAGGGGCGAGGGCCTGCTGCTGAGCTGAGCATCGAAAAAATTATTGTTGAGGACGTGCTGATGAGCTGACCCTCTAAAACATTATGGTTGAGGGCCTGCTGCTAAGCTGACCATTGGAAAAATGTACAGTGTCCAAAGCAGGCTGGGTCACCTGAATACTTCAGCTAGGAATAATGGAATAGGACTCCGGTTCTATTTTGCTGGTTTTCGGAACTGGGGCCATGATTAAGAGGGACGGCCAGGAGCATCCGTATTGCGCCGCTAGAGGCGAAATTCTTGGACCGGCGCCAGACGAACCAAAGCAAAAGCATTTGCCAAGAATGTTTTCATTAATCAAAAACGAAAGTCAGAGGTTCGAAGACAATCATATACTGTCGTAGTTCTGAGCATAAACAATGCCGACCGGCGATCTGGCGGTGTTATTCCCATGACCCGCCGAGCAGCTTCCGGGAAACCAAAGTCTTTGGTTTCTGGGGGGAGTATGGTTGCAAAGCTGAAAGTTAAAGGAATTGACGGAAGGGCACCACCAGGAGTGGAGCCTGCAGCTTAATTTGACTCAACACGGGAAACCTCACCCGGCCCGGACACAGAAAGGATTGACAGATTGATAGCTCTTTCTCGATTCTGTGGGTTGTGATGCATGGACGTTTTTAGTTGGTGGAACGATTTGTCTGGTTAATTTCGATAACGAACGAGATTCCTCCATGATAACTTGTTACGCGACCCTCGTTGGTAAAGATTGTGTTGACTAGATTCTTGGATAGTGAGACTGCACTTGTAGGTGAGGGCCTGCTGGTGAGCTGACCCTCTAAAAAATTATATGCGAGGGCCTGCAGGTGAGCTGACCCTGTAAAACATTATATGCATGGGCCTGCAGGTGAGCTGACCCTGTAAAAGATTGTAGGTGAGGGCCTACTGATGAGCTGACCCTCTAAAAAATTATATACGAGGGCCTGCAGCTGAGCTGACGCTGTAAAAGATTGTAGGTGAAGGCCTGCTGGTGAGCTGACCCTCTAAAAAATTATACGCGAGGGCCTGCAGGTGAGCTGACCCTTTAAAAAATTATATGCGATGGCCTGCAGGTGAGCTGACCCTGTAAAACATTATATGCGAGGGCCTTCTGGTGAGAAGACCCTGTAAAAGATTGTAGGTGAGGGCCTGCTGGTGAGCTGACCCTCTAAAAAATTATATGCGAGGGCCTGCTGGTGAGCTGACCCTGTAAAACATTATATGCAAGGGTCTGCTGGTGAGCTGACCCTGTAAAAGATTTTAGGTGTGGGCCTGCTGGTGAGCTGACCCTGTAAAACATTATATGCGAGGGCCTGCTGGTGAGCTGACCCTGTAAAATATTTTAGGTGACGGCCTACTGGTGAGCTAACCCTCTAAAAAAATTATATGCGAGGACCTGCTGGTGAGCTGACCCTGTAAACGATTTTAGGTGCAGGCCTGCTGTTGATCTGACCCTGTAAAAGATTTTAGGTGCGGCCTGCTGGTGAGCTGACCTCTAAAAAATGATATGCGAGGGCCTGCTGGTGAGGTGACCCTGTAAAACATTATATGCGAGGGCCTGCAGGTGAGCTGACCCTGTAAAAGATTTTAGGTTCGGGCCTGCTGGTGAACTGACCCTGTAAAACATTATATGCGAGGGCCTGCTGATGAGTTGACCCTGTAAAAGATTTTAGCTGCGGGCCTGCTGGTTAGCTGACCCTGTAAAAGATTGCAGGTGAGGGCCTGCTGGTGAGCTGACCCTCTAAAAAATTATATACGAAGGCCTGTAGCTGAGCTGACCCTCTAAAAAATTATATGCGAGGGCCTGCAGGTGAGATGACCCTGTCAAAGATTGTAGGTGAGGGCCTGCTGGTGAGATGACCCTCTAAAAAAATTATATACGAGGGCCGGCATCTGAGCTGACCCTCTAAAAAATTATATGCAAGGTCCTGCATTTGAGCTGACCCTGTAAAACATTATATGCGAAGGGCATATATGCGAGGACATTATATGCGACAAATAAGCATGTTGATATGATGGAAGAGAAGGATGAGAAAAGGAAGATTCAACCATATACCCTTGTTTGAGGTGGAAGAGGTGCATGGGAATACAGTGTATTCAGAACATTATAAACAACACAATTAAAGTGCCTTTATGTCCATCAGCTTTCCTCTGGTGGAGTTAAAAAGTCATGGTCAATCCAGGCCTTGTTCATTTTTATAAGAGTCAACCTGTCAGCATTTTCAGTTGACAGGCAGATACGCCTATCTGTTATGATGCCACCAGCAGCACTAAATACCCACTCAGACAAAACGCTGGCGGAAGGGCAGGCCAGCACCTCCAAGGCGTATAGCGCCAGTTCGTGCCACCTGTCCAGCTTGGACACTCAGTAGTTGTAAGGCACAGAGGGATCATCGAGGACGCTGACACGATCTGCTATGTACTCCTTCACCATCTTCCAAAATTTTTCCCTCCTTGTGACACTAGGCCGCGCATCAGGGTGAAAGTGCTGGCGGGGTGTCATGAAACTGTCCCAGGCTTTGGAGAGTGTTGCCCTGCCTCTGTTGGAACTGCTGTGTGTTCCCCTTGTCTCCCCTCCTCGGTTTCCCAAGGAACTACGGACTCTGAAGCCAGCGTTGTCAGATGGAAATTTTTGGAGCAATTTTTCAACAAGGACCTTCTGGTATTGAAGTGTTTTGCTTGTCTTCTCTACCACAGAAATGAGAGATGAGAAGTTGTCTTTGTAGCGGGAGTCGAGAAGGTTGAACAACCAGTAATCCGTGTTGTCTAAAATGCGTATAAAGCGCGGGGCACAGGAAAGGCAGCCTAACATGAAGTCAGGCATGTGTGCCAGAGTACCAACAGGCGAGACTGCGCTGTCGTCATCAGGAGGATCACTCTCAATCGCCTCATCCTCTTCTGCCCACCCACGCAGAACAGATGGAATTAAACTTCCATGGGTACTACCCTCTGTAGCGGAGGCAACCGTATCCTGCTCCTCCTCCTCCTCCTCCTCTTCATCGTCCAATTCGCGCTGAGAAGACAAACTGAGGGTGGTCTGGCTATCACCCTGTGCAATATCTTCCCCCATTTCCTCCTCTTCCATATGCAAAGCGTCGTCCTTAATTGTGAGCAGCGAGAATTTGACACAGAAGTGGGATGGTGACGCTGATAATAGTGCAGTGTCCCACTACCTTCGTGGGTACTGCAAAGTTGTTGTGTTATGCTTTGTATGCTTTATATAACCTGTCTTATGCTGCAGTGCATCTTTATGCATAATCCCTGCCAACAGGTGTGTTAGATTGCATTACACTGAGCATACCACTAGGGGGAGGTAACACATCCCATATATATAGCCCAGCTCAGGCCTAGTTGGTGTGAGTGTTCAGTCTAGCAATGAGTCCTCAGGCAGTTTAGTCCAGTTCAGTCTGGAGTCTTCAGCCCTGAGTTGAAGTGGTCCACTTACTCAGAAGGATATTTAATCCTGAAAGCACTAAAGAAGCCAAGACCCAAACGGTTACGGCCATCAGTATACGCTCCTTAGGACCTTTGGAGTTACAAGTGAAGGATTTACCAGCCTCCGGCAGCCTCACTAACCTGCACTGGGATAACAGGGACCAGCATAAAAGTCCTCTACCAGTAAGCATAAAAATCTATATCATTTAATAGCTTGAGAGACAGATATCACACCTGTCAGCAGTGGACCTGTTGCAGCTTTACCTCTGTCCAATCTTAAAGAGACTGTTTTCTATATGTATGTGACTGTTACCAGGAGCAACATTCAGTAAGTTATAAGTTGGATTGCACCATCCTTGTCTCAGTCTCCAGTTCCTCAGTTAACACTACAGTAAATGGTTGTACCACCATAAAAGGTACTGGCGTCACGACTACAAGGGACCTTGCCATAGGCACATTAATACAGACTATCAAGGGCACATCGAACCACCATCTGGCCTGTGTCCCTTACACCAGAGTGTGCCCCAGAGAATCCTTGTGCCGTTCTCCTTATCACTTATGCGAGCCTGCCCAGGGACGACGTAACCGTGAGTAACTAGAACTGTATTTACCTCACCCCACCTATTGCTCACACGTGACCTCACATGTAATTCCACTATTGGTCTGGCATACCGCATAATAAATATTGGCGTCACGAACAGGAGCAGATTCATTCCCTTGTGCCTTTAATGAACTGTATGAACAGCATTTGCAAACCCCTGCGCCATTATAGACTGCCTATTGTGAATGAGCCCCAACCGTTTGATTGCTTTTATTGGGCCAAAGAACTGATTAGGCTGCTTAGAGGCTGTCTGCATGTATTGCTCTACACTTCTACTGAAAAACCGCACTGTTCATTTTTAACAACTTTATTAGTATACAAAAGAGGCCACTACAGCGCCAGAGCCATAGCACACTACAGTGCGGCACTTAGTCCTGACATAGGCACATAAGCTCCTGATGATACGTGACAACCACTTGTCACGTGGAAACGCGTAGAGCTGCTGTTAATTATTAGAGCACAGCTCTCTAGGCAGGGCTGTACTTGATACAATACGTTACCCTGAAGCCTTAATGTGAATGTTATGTATGGATGGAGCCAAAATATACTGGCTATAGCTGTGTGATTTGAGCCAAAATATACTGGCTAAGAGTGATTGTGTATAGCCCAATACACTGGCTGCAGGTGTGGGGTTGTGACTTTTATCCTGGCCGCAAGCTATATATAAAAAATAGGCTGGTCTGAACACTGCACTACACTAAAGTGTATACATATATCCATAGAGGCTTCACTTATGTAGAGACAGTGAGACCAGCTGGATTGTAGCATCATGCGACCTATGAACTAGGCTTTACAACTACACCTGGTATATACAATCAGTAGGATTACAGGCTAGAAACACACTAGCGTCCATTTCACACGGGGTACCGTGCTCCAATTTCTGACTTGCATACTATTGGCAACTACTAGCTAGCAAGCCAGATCTTTAGCCCAGTCCCTCAATTGCACAGAGGATTTATTTATTACTCTTCTCTGTGCATTTTTGAGACTGGTTGCCTGATGGTCACAGACTGTGACATATAGGCTTTTTGCCCCCTTTTAAACAGACTTTAATAAAGGTTTTGTTTTGTTCATTTTTAAACGTTCATCAGGCTGTGAATTTATTATTATTATTTAGGAATGTCTACCTACTCATCTGTCTTAGTGTGAAATAGAATTATCATCTTAACCAGCGAGACTCGGTCAGCTCTAGATAAAGGGAGTCTCAACCAGATCCCTACTTTTGCCCTGGTTTTCGTTATCAATGGAATAAGATTGAGTTCTACAAGGTTTTCAACCTTGGGGGATATCGTCATGCCCAGATATTGAAAGGTGTCGACAACGTCTAGCTGAGTTAAAAGGGGCTCTTTTTGCGGCAGAGGATCTATTGGCATCAGGGTTGTCTTTAACTAATTTATATCTAGGCCTGATACCTCACCGAATAGTTTAACTGAACGAATAATCCTTGGAACATTTATTTCTGTATCATCTATAAAAAAAAGGACATTGTCAGCATATAGGGAAATACAGTCTTCCTCTCTTAATGTTCCGAACCCTTTGATTTAAGCATCTTGCCTAATGGTCAACGCCAGGGGCTCAATATAAATATCGAATAGGAGGGGAGATGGTGGGCAACCCTGGCGAGTACCTCTCTTTAGATCAAAACTGGTAGTGAGGCTCCCATTAAGACTCAACTTAGCTGTAGGGTGTCTATACAGAGATTTAGTAATATTTATGAATCTCTCCCCGAAGCCCATTCTGGCCAGCACCTTCCAGAGGAATCGCCACTCCACCCTGTCGAAGGCCTTAGAGGCCTCTAAAGACAGGATGGAGCGAGCAGATCCCCCAGAAGCCTGTATGTTAGCAAAGAGACGATGAAGGTTATGGTGCGTACCCTTATTTGGAATAAAGCCGTTCTGATCAGGATGGACGATGGAGGAGATGACCCCAGAAAGTCTTGACACCAAAATCCTTGCAAGGAGTTTTACATTGGTGTTCAGCAATGAGATTGGTCTATAAGATCCCATATCAGTGGGGTCCTTACCTTTTTTCAGAATTATAATTATTACACCTTCCATCATTAAGCCAGGCAAGTTCCCTTCTGCCACTGATTCAGCAAAGACCTCCAGGAGTTTAGGGAAAATAACCTCCCTATATATACTATAAAATTCGTATGGAAGTCCGTCTGAACCGGGGGTAGAGTTGGCCGAACATAATTTAATTGCCCCTTCAAGCTCCTGAATAGAGAGATCAACCTCGAGTGCCTTCTTTTGGGCCGCAGTAATAGTAGGGAGGACAATATCATCCAAATAGGAGTCAATCCTTTCCTCCGTGATCTTACCATCGGCTCTATAAATGTCCAAAAAGTAGTCGAGGAAAGCCTCCTCTATGGAGTCTTGACCAGTCACAGTTCTTCCGTTGGCCACTCGTATATTGTCTATATTTTTTTTAGAATCCTGGCTCGAGATCACTGTAGAAAGGAGTTTCCCTGGTCGCCCCGACTCAGTAAAGTATTTTTGGCCCTTAAAAAATAGACTCTGTTGGGCCTTTTCCAGCAAGAGGTTGGAATATGCTTGTGTGGTCTTCTGCATTATTTCCCTATTTTCCTCTGACCGATTTATGTAGAAAGTTTGTGTTGCTAAGGAGGCTTGTTTTTTTAGATTTTCCTCATTTTCCCGGTATTCCTTTCTCAGATTTACGATGCTACTAACCATTATTCCCCTCATAATGGCCTTATAAGTATCCCATACTACCTGAATTTTAGTTGACCCATAATTGGAATCCCAGAATTGATCGATTTCCCCCTGTATTGTTTCATGATTCTTTAGTATTGACAACCAGTAGGGATTCAATCTAAAAGGAAGCCTTACTATTTGTTTATCATGGGTCAGGCAAAACTCAAGGAGTAGTGGTAGGTGGTCCGAGAATGACCTAGTTTCATACTTCATTCGTTTTACATGTCGTACATATTTTTTGTTGATCAGAGCATGATCTATTCTGGACATGGATTTCTCTAATTTACTAATACATGAGAAGACCCTTTTCCCCCGACCCAGGCTTCCCCAGAGATCTTCAAACCCAGCCTCAGAGCAAAACCGTGCCATGGGAGAGCCCTGGACGGAGACCCCTCCTTCGACACCCATAGAAACCCTATCTGTCGCCGGATTAATTACGCAGTTGAAATCACCAATAATCAGTGTAGGGCATTCTGGCCATTTGTCCATAAATGTTAACAGGGAGTTAAGTACTGAGAAAGAAAAAGGGGGTGGAATATAGACAAAGGCTAGAATACACATCTTCCCCACCAGCTTGCAATATTGGAATACGAATCTCCCCTGTTGGTCAACAGATGATGCCTCGCACAAAAATTCTATCGTTCTATGAACAAAGACAGTCACTCCCCTGGAGTGGCTGGAAAAGGTAGAATGGTACGTGTGCGCAGCCCATCCCCTGGTGGCCAACCTGGAGGTCTCCCCGGTGAGGTGTGTTTCAGTCAAACATACAATTGCTGGAAGATGTATACGCATCCAGTCAAAAAACGCTTGTCTTTTTTTTTTATCTCCCAGACCCCTAACGTTCCAGGTAATAATTCTGATAGACAATAAACATAAAAAAAAAAAATACAAAAGGTACCAGCCTTCCCCTTACTAGACGCATCGCAGCCAATCCCACCCCAGTCCCTCCCAATCCCCTCCCCAAACCAAATAATCCACCGCAATGCAGCAGATCTCTCACCTATGACCATCCCTCCCCCCTGCTCGGCACCTCCCCGTTATTTAACCAGAAGGAGAGAAAATAAAGAACGTCATCTGCAAGCTCTTATTCTCCTCAAAGCCCTAGACAATTAAATCACATATTATTTTGTTCAAGCCAGTCCGCGGCTATGTCCGGCGTATCAAAGAAGAGAGTTGAATCATTGAAGATGATCCGTAATTTGGCCGGGAAAATAAGTGAATATTTAATACCCCTTTCTCTTAGGGTCTTTTTCACAGTAATAAACAAACGTCTCTTTTCTTGAACTTCTTTTGAAAAGTCTGGAAAAAAGGCCAGTCTGTTTCCGTCATATAACATGGGGGGACATTCCCTCGCCCTTCTTAGTACCATATCTCTATCTCTTGAAATCAGCATTTTAGCAAGAAATGTCCGTGGTTGTCTCCCAGGGATGATTTTACCACCTGGGACCCGATGAGCTCTTTCTACAAAAAATTGGGGCGAGAAGTGTTCCCTCCCAAAATTTTCAGCAATCATCGTCTGTATAAGTTGAGCAGGGTTGTTGTCTTCCGCACCCTCTGGAATCCCCAGGATTCTTACATTATATCTCCGTGATCTATCTTCCAGATCCACCACCTTTCTTTTAGTGAGATTAAAATCTGACTTCAGAGTGGACATCTCTAAGTTAATTTTTTGGGAATCATTCTGTATAGTAGCCATTGAGCTCTCCACTTTATCAACTCTTTCTCGGATTTTAGACAGATCGTCTCTAATCAAACTCACATCGACTTGAATTGCCCCAAGTTGGAATGTAATGGCCTATATTAGGTCCCCATTTTGTTTAACCACCATTAATATCTCTTTTAATGGGGAAGGGTCGATATCAAGCACGTCTTCTTTCTCTATACCCTCCTCCCTTTGGTGGTACCGGGAGTCTTTTTGTGAATCCAGTTCGGACACTTCAGGATTGTCAGATTTTTTGGTAGTAGTGCTTGTATCCTTTTGCTTGCCTCTCGTATTAACCCTTGGGGACCTCAGGAATTGATCTATTTTTGCCCCTTCATAGGTTTTAGTGGCAGATTTCTGACCAGAAAGGTCCGTAGACCGCCTACTGGCCTTTGGAGTCATTCCTTTTTCTTTAATTATCTCCTTTCTCTCATTTTTTTTGTCCTCTTTTTTTTCCCTTCCCCTTTCCCCTTCCTCTCTTTCTCTCCCCTTTTTTATTTAAAAAAATACATTAGTGTCCTTTAGATGGTTAGATAAACAGTTAGTTGGTTAGTTCATTAATAAGCAAAAAATACAGTAAAGGAACAATCTCACCAGACTTTGTTTTCAGGCCTTCAATCAGCCCAGCTGGGAGGCACGGGGAGTACGATCAATTTTGCACTGTTAAAACTGCAAAATTGTGGATTTTCTAAATTCAATAGCGTTGCTTGCTTTGTTTGAATAGACTGTTTTGCACTTAAAATGGCCACCTAAAGGACTTGTACTTGTTTGCTGCATCATCACAGCGCAGCTTGGCGGGAAAAACCAAGTTACACCCCCTTCCAGTGCAGGAAAAGTTGGTGCACCGCCCCATATGCAAACATTAAGGTTGCCGCCTACCACTCCTGTAGCGGTCCGGAGAGGACGAGCTGTATGCAAAGTGTAGCACCGCCCCTTCTGGCAGTGGATCGCGTGGAAGAGAGGCGCCGCGCACAGGACTTGTGGGTGACGTGCTCTCGCAGATCGCAAGATCTGGCAGGCGAGCAAGAGAGAGGAGGACAGTCGCAGTTCTCAGCCAACCTCCACTGGATAAACGCAAATACAGGCCCTGACCTTACTACGCAGCCTGTGAAATTAGTTCATCGGTAACAAGGGGGCATTTAGTAAGAAATTTCCTCAATTGTATCTCCGGCTTGCATCGCTTGTCTTAAAGGGCCATACACCCACAACGGTTGCCCATAGCAACCCCATTCAAAAAGGGTATAAAGTCAAATCTAGCCTGTAGCATTTAAATAAACTGTCATTATCATGTCTGCTCAGGAAGAAGCCGCGCAGTCCAACCTCAGCGGATCCCCTGCAGCAGCCGCAGCTGGCTCCAGTGCACCACCAGCCATTGCAGCAGCCAGCATGATGCTACTAACCATGCCCTACTACTTTGGGTCCCCTTGGTTCTCCCCCGATACTCTGGGGAAGCTCACACCCTAAGAGACTTTAAAGAGAGGTTCTTCAGCACGAAACAACAAACCGGTGAGTCACTCAGAGACTTTGCATGGTCTTTACAAGAAGCCCTTAGAGCTGTGGTTCAGGTAGACCCCCGTGAAGCAGAGAACCAAGATAAAACCTTGAAAGAACAATTCATTGAAGGTGTTAACACTGACAACCTAAAAAGCCAGTTGAGAATGTTAGCTGCACACCACCCAAGTGTCACCTTTCTAGACTTTAAAGAGCTAGCCATTAGCATTCTGGGAAAGAGTCCGCAGCCAGAGCCTGCTAAAATTGCTGAAACTCCTGTCCATACACCTGCTACCCCTTCTAAGTGTTGTCCGGTAGCCAGTCA
Source organism: Bufo bufo (assembly GCF_905171765.1). Lineage (NCBI taxonomy): Eukaryota > Metazoa > Chordata > Amphibia > Anura > Bufonidae > Bufo > Bufo bufo. The sequence goes on from NC_053391.1 coordinate 690,886,047, forward strand.
GGCAGCTCAAACTCCTGTCCCTGATGCCGTAGCAGCCTTGACAGAACAGGTTAACTTCTTGACAAAAAGCCTGGAGAAGGTGTGTCAGAAATTAGAACAGTGGGAGAAGCCTTTATTATTGGAGGATGAGACACCTGTACGAAAATAACTTTTCCTTCCTGATTACAAAGATATATATCCCAGAAGCCCTGGCGGGCGCCCAAATGACCACTCCAATGCCCGCAGGTGACCTATTTGCACCCACTGTCATAAGATAGGGAATACAGAACCAATATGCTGGCAGTAGGGTTGAGCGAACCCAAACTGTAAAGTTTAGGATTTTTGGACCCCGGACCCGAACCCGAACATTTCAGTAAAAGTTCGGGTTCGGGTTTGGTGTTTGCCGCTTTCTCTGTGCTTTTTGAAAGGCTGCAAAGCAGCCAACCATCAAGCGTTTAACTGTCTGACCTTAGAAGCCATCACAGCTAGGGATGAGCGAACCCGAACTGAATTTGGGGGTGTCCGTGACACGGACCCGAACCCGAACATTTTCGTAAAAGTCCGGGTTCGGTGTTCGGCGCTTTCTTGGCGCTTTTTGAAAGGCTGCAAAGCAGCCAATCAACAAGCGTCATACTACTTGCCCCAAGAGGCCATCACAGCCTTGCCTACTATTGGCATGACTGTGATTGGCCAGTGCAGCATGTGACCCAGCCTCTATATAAGCTTGGGTCACGTAGCGCTGCACGTCACTCTGCTGATTCAAGCATAGGGAGAGGTTGCAGCTGCGACGTTAGGGCGAGATTAGGCAGATTAACTCCTCCAAAAGACTTCATTCTGTGATCGATCTGCAGCTGTGGATCATTGAAGTGCTAATATCGACTTGCTCACTTTTTTGAGGCTGCCCAGAGCGTTTTTAGATCACTTTTTTCTGGGGTGATCGGCGGCCATTTTGTGACTTGTGGTGCGCCAGCACAAGCTATCACCAAGTGTATTTAACCATCAATAGTGTGGTTATTTTGTGCTATATCCTACATCAGCTGCAGGCTGAGCCTGTGTCACCGAAGTGCATTTAACCATCAACAGTCTGGTTATTTTTTGGCCATATACTACATCAGCTGCAGGCTGAGCCTGTGTCACCGAAGTGCATTTAACCATCAACAGTCTGGGTACTCATACACAATAGGCTCAAGGTCTGGATTATGCGAGATCTCAGGCCATTTGTGTTTGATTACTTCAGTAGAGTTATCTACTGTTGGCAATAGTGGTCCCAGAAACTGGCGTTGGATGACAAACACCTTGGATTGTCTGGGACTAGGGATGAGCGAACCCGAACTGTATAGATCTTGGGGTGTCCGTGACACAGACCGGAACCCGAACATTTATGTAAAAGTCTGGGTTCGGGTTCGGTGTTCGGCGCTTTCTTGGCGCTTTTTGAAAGGCTGCAAAGCAGCCAATCAACAAGCGTCATACTACTTGCCCCAAGAGGCCATCACAGCCTTGCCTACTATTGGCATGGCTGTGATTGGCCAGTGCAGCATGTGACTCAGCCTCTATTTAAGCTGGAGTAACGTAGCGCTGCATGTCACTCTGCTCTGATCAGTGTAGGGAGAGGTTGCAGCTGCTGCTGCTAGGGCGAGATTAGGCAGTGATTTACTTACTGAAGTGATCGATATACAGCTGTGTATCATACAACCTCTGCTATTCAATTGCTCACTGTTTTAAGGCAGCCCAGAGCGTTTTTCAGTCACTCTTTTCTGGGGTGATCGGCGGCCATTTTGTGTCTTGTGGTGCGCCAGCACAAGCTGCCACCAAGTACATTTTTAACCATCAATAGTGTTTTGTTTTTTTTGCTATATCCTACATCAGGGTCTTGGCTGTGCTTGCTATTTTATTGAGGGGTAAAATACAATTGCCAAAATAGCAGTACCCTAAATCTGGTGTTTCAGCTGTGGCTAGCCAATTGTAATACTGTCTGCTGTCCGCCGAAGCACAGATTTTGTTCTGGGTTGAATACAATTCCCAACTTAGCAATTCCCTAAATAATTGTTTTCTGCTGTATCAGGCCAAGTTTAAATCTATCCATAAAAGGGTATATTAGATTGAAGGTGCTGATAGGGTCATCCTCAATAACTTCACACGCTACCGTGCATTTCCAAGTCTAATTCTGTCCGTAAACGTATACCTGTCACCCAGCGCCTAAATACTAGGCCTACAATTTATATTCAGCTAAATCTGTCGTTACTGCTGTGCATGTATTAGTGTAATACGGTACATAAATAGATAGCCAGATAGTGTTAGGTGCCTGTAAAAAAAGGCCTGAATTTGAATTCAATACATTGGGCCAAATAATTTTTTTCTTATTGTGGTGAACGGTAACAATGAGGAAAACATCTAGTAAGGGACGCGGACATGGTCGTGGTGGTGTTAGTGGACCCTCTGGTGCTGGGAGAACACGTGGACGTTCTGCCACAGCCACACGTCCTAGTGAACTAACTACCTCAGGTCCCAGTAGCCGCCAGAATTTACAGCCATATTTGGTGGGGCCCAATGCCGTTCTAAGGATGGTAAGGCCTGAGCAGGTACAGGCATTAGTCAATTGGGTGGCTGACAGTGGATCCAGCACGTTCACATTATCTCCCACCCAGTCTTCTGCAGAAAGCACACAGATGGCGCCTGAAAACCAAGCCCATCAGTCTGTCACATCACCCCCATGCATATCAGGGAAACTGTCTGAGCCTCAAGTTATGCAGCAGTCTCTTATGCTGTTTGAAGACTCTGCTGGCAGGGCTTCCCAAGGGCATCCACCTAGCCCTTCCCCAGCGGTGGAAGACATAGAATGCACTGACGCACAACCACTTATGTTTCCTGATGATGAGGACATGGGAATACCACCTCAGCACGTCTCTGATGATGACGAAACACAGGTGCCAACTGCTGCGTCTTTCTGCAGTGTGCAGACTGAACAGGAGGTCAGGGAGGAAGACTGGGTGGAAGACGATGCAGGGGACGATTAGGTCCTAGACCCCACATTGAAGGTCGTGCCACTGACTTTCAGAATTCGGAGGAAGAGGCAGTGGTGAGACCGAGCCAACAGCGTAGCAAAAGAGGGAGCAGTGGGCAAAAGCAGAACACCCGCCACCAAGAGACTCCGTCTGCTACTGGCCACCGCCATCTGGGATCGAGTACCCCAAAGGCAACTTCAAGGAGTTCCCTGGTGTGGCAGTTCTTCAAACAATGTGCTAACGACAAGACCCGAGTGGTTTGCACGCTGTGCCATCAGAGCCTGAAGCGAGGCATTAACGTTCTGAACCTTAGCACAACCTACATGACCAGGCACCTGCATGCAAAGCATGAACTGCAGTGGAGTAAACACCTTAAAAACAAGGAACTCACTCAGGCTCCCCCTGCTACCTCTTCTGCTGCTGCCGCCGTCTCTGCCTCTTCCTCCGCCTCTGGAGGAACGTTGGCACCTGCCGCCCAGCAAACAGAGGATGTACCACCAACACCACCACCTCCGTCACCAAGCATCTCAACCATGTCACACGGCAGCGTTCAGCTCTCCATCTCACAAACATTTGAGAGAAAGCGTAAATTCCCACCTAGCCAACCTCAATCCCTGGCCGTGAATGCCAGCATTTCTAAACTACTGGCCTATGAAATGCTGTCATTCAGGCTGGTGGACGCAGACAGCTTCAAACAGCTCATGTCGCTTGCTGTCCCACAGTATGTTGTTCCCAGCCGGCACTACTTCTCCAAGAGAGCCGTGCCTTCCCTGCACAACCAAGTATCCGATAAAATCAAGTGTGCACTGCGCAACGCCATCTGTGGCAAGGTCCACCTAACCACAGATACATGGACCAGTAAGCACGGCCAGGGACGCTATATCTCCCTAACTGCACACTGGGTAAATGTAGTGGCTGCTGGGCCCCAGGCGGAGAGCTGTTTGGCGCACGTCCTTCCGCCGCCAAGGATCGCAGGGCAACATTCTTTGCCTCCTGTTGCCTCCTCCTCCTACTCGGCTTACTCCTCCTCTTCTACCACCTCCTCATCCGGTCAGCGACAGAACTTCACCACCAACTTCAGCACAGCCCGGGGTAAAAGTCAGCAGGCCGTTCTGAAACTCATATGTTTGGGGGACAGGCCCCACACCGCACAGGAGTTGTGGGGGGGTATAGAACAACAGACCGACGAGTGGTTGCTGCTGATGAGCCTCACGCCCGGCCTGGTGGTGTGCGATAATGGCCGAAATCTCGTTGCAGCTCTGGGACTAGCCGGTTTGACGCACATCCCTTGCCTGGCGCATGTGCTGAATTTGGTGGTGCAGAAGTTCATTCGCAACTACCCCGACATGTCAGAGCTGCTGCGTAAAGTGCGGGCCGTCTGTGCGTGCTTCCGGCGTTCACATCCTGCCGCTGCTCGCCTGTCTGCGCTACAGCGTAACTTCGGCCTTCCCGCTCACTGCCTCATATGTGTAGTGTCCCACTAGGTAAAGGTGGGCGCTACACAAGGTTGACATTGTCTTTTGCATTACTGTAATGTTGAATTATGCATTTCCCTGTGTTATCTAGGTGTTAGGCCTGTTAGGGTGTAGTTTAGCCTCCTAGACGTTAGAGGGAGCTAGAGAGCCCTAAGTATATATAGGTAGGCCCAGACAGGGGAGGGTTAGTGTATTTTAGGGGACTAGGGGAGTCACTTAGTCAACCTGAAGCTCCTGAGGCTAAGGATAGCTCAGTTGAGATACCCCAGTAGTAGGACAGCACCTCCTGGGAGAAACCTGCAGCCACCTTTCAAACCCAGCAGTGAAGACAGCTAGGAAAGAAGGTATTGTAACCTTAAGCAAGTGCCAATACTGGAGGAAGGATTTTTATACCAAGGATTTAAGCCAGCACTTAGGCATCCGGACCTTGGGATCCAGCCAGCTAGAATAGCTGTGGGGATAGAGCAGCATTGCACTGCAAAGCATTAACTGTTTGCCCTCCAAGTATCTTGCAAGATTGAAACCTGCTGTGAAGTAAACCTGCTGTGCATTTTGTATTGTAAAGGACTGCATTATATACCACTGCAACTGATTGTAAAAAGTTGGACTGTTTCACCAAGTGAAGCAATGTTTGGTTTACCAACTGCGTACTCTATTAATCCTCCTACAAATCGGTGTGCCACCGTTACAGGCACTGGCGTCACGAACCTTAAAGGGACCTTGCCTCAGGCACTCAAAACACCTGATAATATTGTATGGACTGTTGCTGCTGGTTTAAGCCACCGCTTGCTGTCAGTGAATCGACAGCGATTTTGCTCAAAGATGGCCGCTTAACCTGATTTGGATTACAAGTGCGCCTTGTGGGACCCGTTTGGCGCAAAAAAGAACAAGGTGGAGTCATCGCCCAGCCAACAAGGAGGAAGAACGCCGCCCTGTCTGGAAGAAAAGGTGCCGCCTACCTGAGTTCCGGAGCTGCGAGAGGCCGCGCCCACCTGCTGACGCTGTACGCAGGACGCTCAATGCACGTAGCCACGCATCTCGCGAGATCTGGAGCGAGCATCACCGGAGTAAGTACAGACTTTAAACTTTTGCCGGCCCTTCCGAATACCTTACCGGAACATTCCCGACCCCTGCCAGGGCACCGGAGAGGATCCCTTTAGTGCTCAAAGACTTTACTTGAAAAAGTTATTACATTGCCGCTCCGGTCCGCTCCGCTACATTTAAAGGGCCATACCCGCCTATTAACGCCATGTCCGCACCTGAGGAAATTGGGCAGGCGGCCCCAGTCGTGCCTTCCGAAGTACCCACAGCCGACTCTAGGGCCCCTCCCGCCGCGGCACCGCCAAGCCTGATGCCGTTAACCATGCCGTATTATTTTGGGGCCCCCTGGTTCCCACATTATTCAGGGGAAGCCCACAAGTTAAAGAACTTTAGGGAGCAGATACTGGCCTTGTTCCGGCTTTATCCCATAACTGCCGAACAACAAATGGAGATCCTCCTAGCTCAGTTAGAAGGGGCCGCCCGCAGGGAAGTCATGTCATGGCCTCGCTCTGAGAAGAGTAGCCTGGAACAGATCTTTGATCGCTTGGGCACCACATTTGAAGCCAGAACGGTGTCAGAAGTTAAAATGCGTTTCTTCAGCAGAAAGCAGCAGCCTGGAGAGTCGCTCCGCGATTTTGCCCTGTCCTTACAAGAGACACTGAGAGCTGTAGTCCAAGTGGATCCCAAAGAAGCTGAGGACCAGGACCGTACTCTTAGAGAGCAGTTCATTGCGGGCATAAGTACTGAGCATTTAAAGGGCCAGCTACGGATGTTGTCAGCTCAACACCCCCACTGTACATTTTTGGATTTTAAGGAATTGGCCATCAGTATACTAGGCCAGAACCCTGCTCCAGGGCTAGCAGCCTTCCCTGAACCTCAGGCTTGTCAGCCAAAGACTGTTAATGTGGGGCCTGCGGGAGTCAGTCAGACCACCCAAGCTCCAGTCACAGAGGTAGTGGCAGCATTAATGGAGCAAGTGAACCATCTTACTGTAAGCTTAGAGAAGGTGTGTAAGAAGATAGAGGAGTGGGAGAGACCATTGTTACTGGAAGATGAAGGCCCTTTCCCTCCGAGGCTCCCACCTGCCTATAAGGATGTATATCCAAAAGAACCTGATGGGCGACCGAGTTACCGGCCCAGAAGTAGAAAACAGCCTGTCTGCCACCATTGTAAGAAATATGGACATACCGAATCAATGTGCTGGCAGTTAAACGGGCAATCCCTGAGGCAGAGGACCGCCCCTCGGGAGGTAGAACAGTAGGTCCAAAGGATCCAAGCTAGATGCCTAAGTATGTAGGATCCCGTCCAAAAATTAATATATGTATCAACGGGATACCCTTTGAAGCCCTGTTGGACACTGGGTCACAGGTCACCACCATTCAACGGCCTGCCTTTGACAAGTTCTGGGATCCAAGTCTCCTCACCCAGCCACCAGAGTCCTGGCTAGATATTATTGCCAGCAACGGTAAGCCAGTGAAAGTGCATGGGTATTGGGAACCTACCCTTCAGGTGGGAGAAGCCACCCTACCACAGCAAGGCGTGATTGTGGTACAAGCAGGAGATAAAGGAGGACACCCTGTGATCTTAGGGACTAACATTCTAAAAAATTTTACTCCGAAGTGCTTGACGCATTAAATCAAACTATATCTTCAGCCTCACCTGCTTCCAGAAGAGTTATTCAAAAGACTATTAGTGTGCTGTGTACTCAACAAAGGTTCACCAACAAAAAAGGAGAAATTTGTAGTGTCCGGATCCGGGATAACCGGCCGGTAATTCTGCCTCCAAATTCCCAGATCATCCTTTGGTGCCGTGCTGTGTTAGGGATCCAGGGCCAGGACTATCAAGCCCTAGTGGAACCTATTCCCATTAAAAATCATCCCTTCATACGGACAGCCAAGAGCCTGGTGACCGTGTCTCAAGGTAAAGTGCCTGTCCGTTTAATTAACTTTGGTGATCATCCCGTTACTCTCCTTAAACACTGCCCCGTTGCTCAGCTTTTTCAGGTGTCTTTCCAGGATGTGATCCGTCTGCCTGCCACGGAGGTGTTCCAGACCACACAGAGCAGCAGCCTCCCTACGACATCCTGGTGGGAAGAACTACATGTGGGGAACAAATCCACCCCAAAGGAGCAAATAGAGTGAGTCCTGAAGCTGGTGAAGGAGCACCACCAGGCTTATAGCAAACACTCCACGGACTACGGAGAGGTCAGTGTAATCAAACACACCATACCCACTGGCTCTCATCCTCCTATTAAGAAGAGATACAGACCCATACCACCTACTACCTATCAGTCTGTGAAAGAGATGATACAAGAGATGAAAGACTCTAATATAATCCGGGACAGTCATAGTCCCTGGGCTGCGCACCTAGTTCTTGTCCGAAAAAAAGATAGCAGCATAAGGTTCTGCGTGGATTACAGAAAAATTCATCAAATCACCCACAAAGATGAAATTTGTAGTGTCCGGATCCGGGATAACCGGCCGGTAATTCTGCCTCCAAATTCCCAGATCATCCTTTGGTGCCGTGCTGTGTTAGGGATCCAGGGCCAGGACTATCAAGCCCTAGTGGAACCTATTCCCATTGAAAATCATCCCTTCATACGGACAGCCAAGAGCCTGGTGACCGTGTCTCAAGGTAAAGTGCCTGTCCGTTTAATTAACTTTGGTGATCATCCCGTTACTCTCCTTAAACACTGCCCCGTTGCTCAGCTTTTTCAGGTGTCTTTCCAGGATGTGATCCGTCTGCCTGCCACGGAGGTGTTCCAGACCACACAGAGCAGCAGCCTCCCTACGACATCCTGGTGGGAAGAACTACATGTGGGGAACGAATCCACCCCAAAGGAGCAAATAGAGGGAGTCCTGAAGCTGGTGAAGGAGCACCACCAGGCTTATAGCAAACACTCCACGGACTACGGAGAGGTCAGTGTAATCAAACACACCATACCCACTGGCTCTCATCCTCCTATTAAGAAGAGATACAGACCCATACCACCTACTACCTATCAGTCTGTGAAAGAGATGATACAAGAGATGAAAGACTCTAATATAATCCGGGACAGTCATAGTCCCTGGGCTGCGCACCTAGTTCTTGTCCGAAAAAAAGATAGCAGCATAAGGTTCTGCGTGGATTACAGAAAAATTCATCAAATCACCCACAAAGATGCATATCCATTGCCACGCATTGAGGAGTCCTTGACTGCCCTGGGGTCATCAGCCTATTTCTCCACCTTGGACTTAACCAGTGGGTACTGGCAAGTGCCCATGGCTCCAGAAGATCGAGAAAAGACTGCTTTCACTACACCTATGGGCCTGTTTGAATTCAATTATATGCCGTTTGGACTGTGTAATGCTCCAGGAACGTTCCAGAGGCTGATGGAACGTTGTTTAGGCCATAGGAATTTTGAGACTGTACTATTATACCTGGATGACGTCATTATATACTCCAAGACGTATGAGGACCATTTAAAGCACCTGGGTGAGGTGTTTCAAGTTCTTACTAAATATGGCCTCAAAATGAAGCCATCCAAGTGCCACCTGCTGAAACCAGCGGTCAAATACCTCGGGCACGTTGTCAGTGCCGAAGGAGTACAGCCTGATCCTGATAAACTTGCTGCTGTCCACAACTGGCCTACTCCTACGACCGTGAAAAAGGTGAGAAGCTTTCTCAGTTTTGCAGGGTATTACAGGCGTTTCATCCCACATTTCGCACAAATTGCGGATCCCATCCAGGAACTCCTGAGGGGGCATCCAAAGAAGAGCCCAAAACCTCCTATTCCTGTTGAATGGAACGAAGAACGGGAAATTGCCTTTCAACTCCTAAAGAAGAACCCCCTGTTCTGGGTTACCCAGATTATCAGAAGCCGTTCCACCTCTATACAGATGCCAGTAAAAGAGGCCTGGGGGCCGTGTTGGCTCAAGTGCAAGATAACAAAGAAAGGGTAATTGCCTACGCCAGCAGATCCCTGAAGGGAGCTGAAAAGAATGACCAGAATTACAGTTCTTTCAAGCTGGAGTTTCTTGCCTTAGTGTGGGCTGTGACCGAAAAGTTTAAAGACTATCTCGCTGCCACACCATTTGTTGCCTTCACGGACAATAATCCCCTGGCGCATCTGAATACAGCCAAATTAGGGGCACTGGAGCAAAGATGGGCCTCCCGCCTTGCCAACTATGACTTTACTGTGAAATACCGGGCACGCCGCTCCAACGATAACGCTGATGCTCTGTCGCGGCTTCCCACTACAGAGGCCCCAGATGAACCAAAAGATGCCTGGGAAGAAGTGGAAATGCCAGCGTTCTACAATAAATTTGCCCAGCAGGATAATATCCGTACTGAAGATCTCCCTGCTGTTGATCCTCCCTCATCAGATGGTCCTGAGTCCAGAGGCGATCAAGAAAGGTGGATTAAGCTCCAGTCCGAAAGTAGAGTCCTCGGTGAACTGCTCGACTTCCTTACCAGTGGGAAAATCCCTGAGAGAATCCGCAGGAAGAGTGCAGACCCAGAACTAGCGAGACTGTGGAGACATCGCCACCAACTATTCCTTCAAAGAGGCCTGTTGCTCATAAGGAGTCTGGATCCAGTGTCCTGTGATAGAGTGTACCAAATTCTCCTACCACGTCGGGATGCCAGCCTGGTGCTGGATATGTATCACAACCAGTCCGGACACTTCGGTGTGCAGAAGACTGAGGCCACCATTCGCAGAAGATTCTATTGGATTGGGATGAGAGAAGATATTGAGAAATGGTGCCGAGAATGCACTGCCTGTGCTGTGGGGCGAACTGAACGCCATGACCAGAGGGCGCCTCTCCATCCTATCGTAAGTAAAACTCCTTTAGAACTTGTTGCTATTGACCATGTGAAGTTGGAGCCGAGTCGCTCAGGGTATACTTATGCCATGACTATTATTGATCACTTCACCAAGTTTGTCGTAGCAGTGCCTGTGAAAGACCTGACAGCCAAGACTACAGCGGAGGCGTTCTGGAAGCATTTCCTGCTGCCCTATGGCTGCCCAGAAAGGATCCTCACCGACCAAGGGTCTGCGTTTGAGTCACAGCTGTTTCATGAGATGTGCCTGCTGCATAACTGCCAGAAAGTCCGGACCACCGCCTATCATCCGCAAGGTAACGGACTCTGTGAAAAAATTAATAAAACTCTCATTGAAATGCTGAGAGCAGTACCCCCTGAGACGAGGGGTGATTGGCCTACTCTGTTGCCGCAGCTCATGTATACTTACAACAACACCATCCATTGTTCCACCGGTTACACCCCGTTCTATTTGATGTTTGGCCGACAAGGGAGGTTGCCTGCGGATCACTCCCTGGGTGTGCAAGTGCCGGATGTGATTAACCCACTGCCAAGGACTGATTGGGTAGTGGAGCACCAAAGACGTCTCCTCAGTGCTAAGGAGATCGTTCAGGAACGCATGGAGAATGTTCGGGAACGGCAACAAAAAGACTATGACCAGGCTGCCCATGCGGAACCCCTGGCTCTTGGAGACAAGGTATGGTTGAAAAACAACCACCGGACCAGCAAGTTGGACAGTAAATGGGAAAGGATTCCCTATATATTTTTCTGCCATCCCCAATGCTGAAGCACATATTTACCAAGTCTCCAGAGAAGGTAAAGGTTCTCAAATTGTTCATAGGAATCGTCTCAAGCCTTGTATGGAAGGAGAACCAGCGGCAGAGTCCAGGCAGGAAGAACCCCTGCCAGTAAGGAGGTCCACCCGTTCTACCAGGGGGCACCCACCTGTGAGGTTTGGAGACTACATTATGGGCCCAGGTAGCCCCTCACGGGAAACCCCTGTTTAATCCTTTGCAAACCTGGGTACGGACTCATTTATATGCTTTGAGCCTCCAAGAATTGTTATTTAATGTTTTACATGTTTCTATGGACTACTACTGTTCATTATGGACAATTTGCTTATTATGGACTATCCTGGTATTATTGATACGCTGCACCAGGTCAGCGCCCCTGTTCCCTTACATTATTCTGATAGAAGAGAACGACGCCCCTTGTCACCGCACTTTCAGTGAAACTGTTTATTTCAATTGCTAAAGTGGTGATTGCTGTGTATGCCTGTTCTCTATTTTGTCTTTCAGGCTGCAGTATCCAGCCGGGCAGGGCCCCTCCATGTTGCACTGAGGACGGGCAACGTCATAGCGTAGGGGTATGTAGTGTCCCACTAGGTAAAGGTGGGCGCTACACAAGGTTGACATTGTCTTTTACATTACTGTAATGTTGAATTATGCATTTCCCTGTGTTATCTAGGTGTTAGGCCTGTTAGGGTGTAGTTTAGCCTCCTAGACATTAGAGGGAGCTAAAGAGCACTAAGTATATATAGGTAGGCCCAGACAGGGGAGGGTTAGTGTATTCCAGGGGACTAGGGGAGTCACTTAGTCAACCTGAAGCTCCTGAGGCTAAGGATAGCTCAGTTGAGATACCCCAGTAGTAGGACAGCACCTCCTGGGAGAAACCTGCAGCCACCTTTCAAACCCAGCAGTGAAGACAGCTAGGAAAAGAAGGTATTGTAACCTTAAGCAAGTGCCAATACTGGAGGAAGGATTTTTATACCAAGGATTTAAGCCAGCACTTAGGCATCCGGACCTTGGGATCCAGCCAGCTAGAATAGCTGTGGGGATAGAGCAGCATTGCACTGCAAAGCATTAACTGTTTGCCCTCCAAGTATCTTGCAAGATTGAAACCTGCTGTGAAGTAAACCTGCTGTGCATTTTGTATTGTAAAGGACTGCATTATATACCACTGCAACTGATTGTAAAAAGTTGGACTGTTTCACCAAGTAAAGCAACGTTTGGTTTACCAACCGCGTACTCTATTAATCCTACTACAAATCGGTGTGCCACCGTTACAGGCACTGGCGTCACGAACCTTAAAGGGACCTTGCCTCAGGCACTCAAAACACCTGCAACATCCAGGGCACCTCACCCAACATCAGGCCAGGTCTCTCTATACAGAGTGTGCCCCAGAGGAACTTGTGTCTACCTCTCATTCACTGCCGCATGCCTGCCCAGGGTTCTCCTCCAAAAAGTGAGTAACCCTCGATTGCCCATAACCATGACCTCACTGTTGCTATACCCTGCAGGTCTGGCGTGATGCATATGCGACGTGCCCACCAGGTGGAACTCCACCTTGCACATGCTGGACAGACTGTGCGAGCAGCAGCAGGCCATAGTGGAGTTTCAGCTGCAGCACGCACGGGTCAGTCGCACTGCGGAACAGCACCACTTCACCACCAATGACTGGGCCTCCATGAGAGACCTGTGTGCCCTGTTGCGCTGTTTCGAGTACTCCACCAACATGGCCAGTGGCGATGACGCCGTTATTAGCGTTACAATACCACTTCTATGTCTCCTTGAGAAAACACTTAGGGCGATGATGGAAGAGGAGGTGGCCCAGGAGGAGGAGGAGAAGGAAGTGGGATCATTTTTAGCACTTTCAGGCCAGTCTCTTCGAAGTGACTCAGAGGGAGGTTTTTTGCAACAGCAGAGGCCAGGTACAAATGTGGCCAGACAGGGCCCACTACTAGAGGACGAGGAGGACGAGGATGAGGAGGTGGTGGAGGAGGATGAGGATGAAGCATGTTCACAGCGGGGTGGCACCCAAAGCAGCTCGGGCCCATCACTGGTGCGTGGCTGGGGGGAAACGCAGGACGATGACGATACGCCTCCCACAGAGGACAGCTTGTCCTTACCTCTGGGCAGCCTGGCACACATGAGCGACTACATGCTGCAGTGCCTGCGCAACGACAGCAGAGTTGCCCACATTTTAACGTGTGCGGACTACTGGGTTGCCACCCTGCTGGATCCCCGGTACAAAGACAATGTGCCCACCTTACTTCCTGCACTGGAGCGTGATAGGAAGATGCGCGAGTACAAGCGCACGTTGGTAGACGCGCTAAGGAGAGCATTCCCAAATGTCACAGGGGAACAAGTGGAAGCCCAAGGCGAAGGCAGAGGAGGAGCAAGAGGTCGCCAACGCAGCTGTGTCACGGCCAGCTCCTCTGAGGGCAGGGTTAGCATGGCAGAGATGTGGAAAAGTTTTCTCACCACGCCACAGCTAACCACCTGATACGGAACGTGTTAGCAGGAGGCAACATTTCACTAACATGGTGGAACAGTATGTGTGCACACCCCTCCACGTACTGACTGATGGTTCGGCCCTATTCAACTTCTGGGTCTCCAAATTGTCCACGTGGCCAGAGCTAGCCTTTTATGCCTTGGAGGCGCTGGCCTGCCCGGCGGTCAGCGTTTTGTCTGAACGTGTATTCAGCACGGCAGGGGGCGTCATTACAGACAAACGCAGCCGCCTGTCTACAGCCAATGTGGACAAGCTGACGTTCATAAAAATGAACCAAGCATGGATCCCACAGGACCTGTCCATCCCTTGTGCAGATTAGACATTTATAACTACCTCCCCTTAACCATATATTATTGTACTCCAGGGCACTTCCTCATTCAATCCTTTTTTTATTTTCATTTTACCATTATATTGCGGGGCAACCCAAAGTTGAATGAACCTCTCCTCTGTCTGGGTGCCGGGGCCTAAAAATATCTGACAGTGGCCTGTTCCAGTGGTCTGTGACATGAAGCCTGATTCTCTGCTATGGGACCTCTTTCCTCTGTCTGGGTGCCGGGGCCTAAATATCTGACAATGGCCTGTTCCAGTGTTGGGTGACGTGAAGCCTGATTCTCTGCTATGACTTGAAGCCTGATTCTCTGCTATGACATGAAGCCTGATTCTCTGCTATGGGACCTCTCTCCTCTGTCTGCGTGCCGGGGCCTAAAAATCTGACAATGGCCTGTTCCAGTGGTGGGTGACGTGAAGCCTGATTCTCTGCTATGCCATGAAGCCTGATTCTCTGCTATGGGACCTCTCTCCTCTGTCTGGGTGCCGGGGCCTAAAAATATCTGACAATGGCCTGTTCCAGTGGTGGGTGACATGAAGCCTGATTCTCTGCTATGGGACCTCTCTCCTCTGTCTGGGTGCCGGGGCCTAAATATCTGACAATGGCCTGTTCCAGTGGTGGGTGACGTGAAGCCTGATTCTCTGCTATGCCATGAAGCCTGATTCTCTGCTATGGGACCTCTCTCCTCTGTCTGGGTGCTGGGGCCTAAAAATATCTGACAATGGCCTGTTCCAGTGGTGGGTGACATGAAGCCTGATTCTCTGCTATGGGACCTCTCTCCTCTGTCTGGGTGCCGGGGCCTAAATATCTGACAATGGCCTGTTCCAGTGGTGGGTGACGTGAAGCCTGATTCTCTGCTATGACATGAAGCCCGATTCTCTGCTATGACATGAAGCCTGATTCTCTGCTATGACATGAAGCCTGATTCTCTGCTATGGGACCTCTCTCCTCTGTCTGGGTGCCGGGGCCTAAAAATATCTGACAATGGCCTGTTCCAGTGGTGGGTGACATGAAGCCTGATTCTCTGCTATGGGACCTCTCTCCTCTGTCTGGGTGCCGGGGCCTAAATATCTGACAATGGCCTGTTCCAGTGGTGGGTGACGTGAAGCCTGATTCTCTGCTATGACATGAAGCCTGATTCTCTGCCATGAGACCTCTCTCCAATTGATATTGGTTAATTTTAATTTATTTTATTTTTATTTTAATTCATTTCCCTATACACATTTGTTTGCAGGGGATTTACCTACATTTTGCTGCCTTTTACAGCCTTCTAGCCCTTTCCTGGGCTATTTTACAGCCTTTTTAGTGCTGAAAAGTTTGGGTCCTCATTGACTTCAATGGGGTTTGTGTTCGGGGCGAAGTTCGGGTGGATCCCGAACCCGAACATTTCCGGGAAGTTTGGCCGAACTTCTCGAACCCGAACATCCAGGTGTTCGCTCAACTCTAATCACAGCCATGCCTACTAATGGCATGGCTGTGATTGGCCAGTGCAGCATGTGACCCAGGCTCTATATAAGCTGGAGTCATGTAGCGCTGCACGTCACTCTGCTGTTACAAGTGTAGGGAGAGGATGCTGCTGGACTTGTGATTTCCGGGAGAGAATAGGAGAGAATCTAACTCAGCGATCTACCGAGAAATAGTTGTGTGGGTGCAGGGCACAATCGTTTTACCCTGCCCTGAGCCCATTGACCGAAAAAAAATAATAACTTTTATAAGTCAGTTAGGTGGGCGGCGGCGGACATTTTATGCAAGCTCAGTGCACCAGCACTGCAACTGAGCTTTTGGGACATCCAAGCTTTAAAAACATTTTCTGGGTTTTTAAAAACACACTTTTTTGCCAAAAAACACTATTTTCCAGATCTGCAAGTGTTAAATTCAAGTTTAATATATACAGTCTTCATATTCTGTTACCAAAAAAAAAAAAAACTTTTTGGGCAATATACAACATCTGGATTAGTCAGTGTGCAATTTAAGCTAGAAATCCAGCCATCATTTTCTGGGTTTTAAAAACACACTTTTTTGCCAAAAACTACTATTTCCCAGATCTGCAAGTGTTAAATTCAAGTTTAATATATATAGCCTTCTTATCCTGTTACCAAAAAAACACTTTTTTGGCAATTTACAACATCTGGATTAGTAATTGTGCAATTTAAGCTAGAAATACAGGCATCATTTTCTGGGTTTTTAAAAACACACTTTTTTGCCAGATTCCACAATTTTTCAGGTCTTGCAGCATCAGCACGTGTGAAATTCCAGGGTTATATACTGCTGTCAAAATCAGTTATTAAACAAACACCCATTTGGGCAAAACAAATTTAGTTGGCAGCCTTTGCTGCAGATGTCATTGTGAGATACCGCCTTTACATACTGTCTTTCTATTCAGTTATTTGAAATAAAGCCATTTTGGGCACAATTCTTTGATAGCGTCCTAGTGTGGATCAGGGCGTGTGAGATACACCCTTAAAAGGGCGTCTGTCACCAAAATATGACATTGTACACCACTTACATGGCTCTCTAGCACACCTATCCATGATTCAAATGGTACCTTTGTAATTTTCTTCAGAGTTTCACCAGCAGGAAAAATGCACTTTAATCCATATGCAAATGAGGGCTCGCAAGTGCCCAGGGGCGGCATTCTGTGTAGGTGCCCAGGCTGCTCTGCCTTCTTTTTACATTACTCCTCTCCAGCCTCTTCCTTGGCCCGCCCTGCAAGTCCCTTGCGTCATCCACAGGACTGGCCGATATCCCGCGCGTGTGCAGTGCACCGCCGGCACGAGCATGTGCACTGTGATGCCCATTGTGGCATCGCTACATGTAGTGCCTCCAGATCTCCTGTTTGCTTCTGGTCTGCCCTCTAGTCACTGGTTTCATTCCTGTACTGGCGCATGCCGTGCCCACAATTGGCATCACAGTGCGCATGCCATATACCGGCGGCCGGTATATCGGCCAGTCCTGTGGATGACGCAAGGGACTTGCACGGCGGGCCCAGGAAGAGGCTGGGGAGGAGTAATGTAAAAAGAAGGCAGAGCAGCCTGGGCACCTTCACACAGAACGCCGCCCCATGGCCCCATGGCACTTGCAAGCCCTTATTTGCATATGGATTAAAGTGCATTTTTCCTGCTGGTGAAACTCAGAAGAAAATTACAAAGGTACCATTTGAATCATTGATAGGTGTTCTAGAGAGCCATGTAAGTGGTATACAATGTCATATTTTGGTGACAGACTCCCTTTAAATACAGGCATTCTATTCAGGTATTTGAAATACAGCCATTTTGGGCAAACAAATTTAATTGCGGCCTAGTGTGGATCAGGGCGTGTGAGATACACCCTGTATAGACAGGGGTTCTATTCATGTCACGACTGCTATCCCAGCAGCAGTCGTGTCGCACCAGACGGAGGGGAAGGGGGACCCTTATCTACAGATGGGAAATAGAACGGCCACCCCTGACTAACCCTAAGCTGGCACCTGTCTGCCCTGATACCCTAGACGGGGTGTGAACCCGTGCGGCGAGCAGTATGCCTAAACCCTCAGTCACCCTAACAAGACTAGACTGGGGAAAGGCAGATGGGAGCTTTAGTCACCATCACTCACGTCTAGGAGAACAACAGGGGAAGACAGCAACAAACAAACAATCTACAGCAGATAGACTTATCCAGTCACGAGCAGAGAAGGCGATCCCAATCACGACAGTCCACGCCGGACAAGAGCTCCACAGCAACACCGTCAAACGATCTCCTTCAAAGGTCAGAATAGCACTGGAAGTAAGGACTATATCTGGCAATGACTGCAAGTGAAACTGAAACTAATATAGAAGCTGGGAGTGGCAGACAGGACTCACCTGAGAAGGGTGCCTACAAACTCCCCCTCTGTACTGCTGTCCTTGCTTGGCTTTCCACCTTCCTAGGTTGGGTCAGTGACCGCCCTATGCCGAGCATCGAGATGCTCGAGCCGAACTGGTGTTCGGCCGAGCATGCTTGATCATCACTAGTAGTTTGGTATTGTATTTTTTTATGGTAGTGTTGTATTATTCTATGGTAGTGTTGCATTGAATTGCTGTATTTGTAGTGTTGCAGTGCTGTATTGTATTGTTGTAATTTTGTATTGTAGTGTATTTTCTACAGAAAAATTTTATGGTATAAAGCTGAAGCCGCTCTCCCTGTATTTTTCAGATGCCATTTGGCACCAGCAAAGCCATGATACAGAGTGGGCTCTGTATATATGTGGAATCTTCCTTCCCTGGCCGAAAGAGAATACCTTGCTGTCGTGAACAGGCACAAATCATTTTGATTAAAATACAGGGTGGGCCATTTATATGGATACACCTTAATAAAATGGGAATGGTTGGTGATATTAACTTCCTGTTTGTGGCACATTAGTATATGTGAGAGGGGAAACTTTTCAAGATGGGTGGTGACCATGGAGGCCAATTTGAAGTCGGCCATTTTGAATCCAACTTTTGTTTTTTCAATTGGAAGAGGGTCATTTGACACATCAAACTTATTAGGAATTTCACAAGAAAAACAATGGTGTGCTTGGTTTTAACGTAACTTTATTCTTTCATGAGTTATTTACAAGTTTCTGACCACTTACAAAATGTGTTCAATGTGCTGCCCATTGTGTTGGATTGTCAATGCAACCCTTTTCTCCCACTCTTCACACACTGATAGCAACACCGCAGGAGAAATGCTAGCACAGGCTTCCAGTATCTGTAGTTTCAGGTGCTGCACATCTCGTATCATCTGAAGGCAATCGTCTATGCTGTGAAGATACGAGATGTGCAGCACCTGAAATTACGGATACTGGAAGCCTGTGCTAGCATTTCTCCTGCGGTGTTGCTATCAGTGTGTGAAGAGTGGGAGAAGAGGGATGCATTGACAATCCAATAAGTTTGATGTGTCACATGACCCTCTTCCTATTGAAAAAACAAAAGTTGGATTCAAAATGACAGACTTCAAAATGGCCGCCATGGTCACCACCCATCTTGAAAAGTTTCCCCCCTCACATATACTAATGTGCCACAAACAGGAAGTTAATATCACCAACCATTCCCATTTTATTAAGGTGTATCCATATAAATGGCCCACCCTGTATATTTGCCAAGAACCTGACTGAACGTAGCATTAATACTGGTATTTATTTTATAGTGAGCATTGTCTTAGTTCTTATGCTTTTGTGTTTGTTGTTACATTGTGTTTGGTGATGTGCACCTACACATTGGGATGTGCTGACCGTCTTGCTTTGCTGTATTGTATTGTTGTAATGTTGTATTGTAGCATTATAGTGTGGTATTTTATTGTAGCGCTGTACTGTTACATTGTATTGCTCTTGCCCCACAGCACCACAATGTGGAGCTGTAATTATATTGTAATTTAAAGGGTCTATCCAATGTCATAAACAGTCCCCCATGTGCCCAGGAGAGGTGCAGGGAGTGGGGTAAGCATATTCCGTGTGAGGGGCCCGACACATGGGGGGGGGGGGGGCTGTTTATGACATTGGATAACCCTTTTAAGGAAATCATCAAGCAAAATAACATCGGGAGGCTTTTGACTTACCGGTTCTCTGGAGAAGGTTTTGTAGAGTGAGAAGATGGTTACTTCTTCCCGGAGTGCGCTTCTTCTACAGGTATTTATATCTTCCTGACCTCAATACATACTGATGCAAATAAACAAGGATGCTAATTAAGGCTTAGAAAGACACTAGGAATGTCTGGGGATTCTGTCCAATGGGATCTTTTCTTCGATTTGTTTTTTTACAGGTTAGTCAGATTAGTACAGTGGTCTCTCAAGATACAATATTAATTGATTCCAGGAGGACCATTGTATGTTAACAACAATTGTAACTCAGCTCCAAAGCCCTAAAATGTCATCCAAGATAAGAGAAAATGAAGATATAAGAAAAGACAAGTCCTCACATATAACAGTCAAGGACAACTGCTAACTAGCATCTAATCCAGCTATTTTACCAGAGAAGTGGCCTTGATTGGTTGGATCTGGGTCTGAGACGTTGTATGTTGTTTAGTCTAGTTTCAACTTACGATGGGTCAGAAAAGGCCATTGTATGTTGAAAATATTGTATCCTGAGGCCATTGTATCTTGAGGGATCACTGTATTTGAGAAGTGTGAGAGGGGAATATAAGGAGGTTTGGGAGTGCTGGACAAGGAACAGCTGAGGAGAAGGAGCTATGGATCCCTGAGTGAGCCAAAAGGGTTTGCAAAGCAATAAGGAAACAGCCCTATCTTACATAGAGCGTGCAGCCAACCGCTGCGACTTCCTGACCCCGGGTATAACGGAGTCAGGTGTGGTTCTTGACACCCTCGTGACAGTACCCCCCTCTCTACGAGGGGCCTCCGGACACTCAGGACCAGGTCTCTCAGGATGAGAGGCATGAAAAACCCAAACTAGCCTGTCGGCGTTTACCTCATACGCAGGAACCCACATTTTTTCCTCGGGACCGTAACCTCTCCAATGCACCAGATATTGAAGAGAGCGGCGGACCCGACGAGAATTAACAATTTTGGATATCTGAAATTCTAGATTACCATCCACGACAACAGGAGGGGGTGGCAGCGGTGATGGTTCTAGAGGTGGAACATATTTTTTGAGTAACGACTTATGAAAAACATTATGGATTTTAAAAGTCTGAGGTAACTCCAGGCGAAAAGCCATGGGGTTGATGATGGCTACAATTTTGTAAGGGCCAATAAACCTAGGACCCAGTTTCCAAGAGGGAACCTTCAATTTAATATTCCTAGTAGACAACCACACATAGTCATTCACTCCTAGGTCCGGACCTGGCGACCGTCTCTTATCAGCCATGCATTTGTATTTACCTCCCATATTTTTCAAGTTAGCTTGCACCTTCTGCCATACCGATGAAAGAGATGACGAAAACCGTTCCTCTTCGGGAACCCCAGAAGACCCCCCCTCTTTGAAAGTACAGAATTGGGGATGAAAACCATATGCACCAAGAAATGGTGACTTGCCAGTGGATTCCTGACGACGATTATTTATGGCAAACTCAGCTAACGGTAAATATGATGACCACAACTCTTGGTTTTCAGACACAAAACATCTTAGATATGTCTCAAGGTTTTGGTTGGTACGCTCAGTCTGTCCATTCGACTGAGGATGGAAAGCTGAGGAAAAGGACAAGTGTACCCCCAAACGGGAACAAAAAGCTTTCCATAATTTAGAAATAAACTGGGTACCCCGATCCGAAACAACATCGGAGGGGACCCCGTGAAGCTTCACGATTTCACTGACGAATACCTGAGCAAGAGTCTTAGCATTAGGTAGTGCGGGTAACGCAATTAAGTGTACCATTTTGCTAAACCTGTCCACTACTACCAAAATAACTGTTTTACCCGCAGACAAAGGTAAGTCAGTGATAAAATCCATTGACAGATGTGTCCACGGTCTATTGGGAATGACGAGTGGTAATAGAGACCCTGCAGGACGTGTATGTGAAACTTTTGCGCGCGCACAGGTAGAACAAGAAGACACAAAATCCAATACATCCTGACGCAACCTTGGCCACCAAAAACGACGAGACAATAGCTCCAAGGTTGCTTTACTACCCGGGTGCCCAGCAAGTGCCGAATTATGATGTTCCTTTGATAATTCGAAGCGTAGGTTCAACGGTACAAACAATTTCTCTGAGGGTCAAGAGACCGGGGCGTCCCCCTGGTCCTCTAACACCTTCCCCTCCAGAACAGAGTGTATCGCAGAAACAACCACTCCTCTTTGTAGAATGGGTACCGGATCACTCACATTACCCCCTTCAGGGAAACAACGAGATAGTGCATCAGCCTTGGTATTCTTTGCCCCAGGACGATAGGTAATCACAAAGTTAAACCTGGTAAAAAATAGCGACCACCTAGCCTGTCTAGGGGTGAGACGCTTAGCTGATTCGAGGTACAGAAGATTTTTGTGGTCCGTAATCACTTTGACGGGGTGGACTGCCCCCTCTAAAAAGTGACGCCACTCCTCAAACGCAAGTTTAATAGCTAATAGTTCCCTATTGCCAATATCATAGTTCTTTTCTGCTGCAGATAGTTTTTTAGAAAAGAAAGCACAAGGACGCCATTTGCCAGAAGACGGACCATGAGACAGCACCGCCCCCACTCCCACCTCTGACGCATCGACTTCAACAATAAAAGGCTGAGAGACATCAGGTTGGACTAGTACAGGTGCTGAGGTAAACCTCTCTTTTAGAGAGGAAAAAGCAACTTTAGCGGCTTCAGACCATTTAGAAAAATCAGTCCCCTTCCTAGTCATGTCAGTAAGGGGTTTTACAATAAGTGAATAATTTTTAATGAATTTCCTATAGAAATTTGCGAAGCCCAAGAACCGTTGTAGTGCTTTGAGGTTCTCAGGAAGATCCCAATCTAAAATTGCCTGGACCTTCCTAGGATCCATACGGAAACCTGAAGCAGATAAAAAATTGTATCTCCTGAACAGCGAAGACACATTTTTCAATTTTAGCATATAATTTATTCGTCCGTAGGACCTGCAGTACTTGTCTGACATGCACCTCATGTGTTCTCAGATCAGACGAATAAAGTAAAATATCATCTAGGTATATTACCACAAACCTGCCGATTAGATGACTAAAAATGTCATTAACGAAATGTTGAAAGACGGCAGGAGCATTGGTCAGACCGAAAGGCATAACTAGATTTTCATAATGCCCCTCAGGGGTGTTAAAAGCTGTCTTCCACTCATCCCCCTCCTTAATACGAATCAGATTGTAGGCCCCCCTAAGATCAAGTTTGGAGAACCACCTAGCACCCGCAATCTGGTTAAACAGGTCAGGAATGAGAGGAAGAGGGTATGGGTCTCGGATGGTTATCCGATTTAATTCGCGAAAATCTAGGCAAGGACGCAGGCCCCCATCTTTCTTTTTAACGAAGAAAAACCCTGCAGCCACGGGCGAAGAAGAGGGTCTGATGTGTCCCTTAGCCAAGCTCTCGGAGATATAATCTTTCATGGCTTGTCTCTCTGGACCCGAAAGATTATATAACCTGGTCTTGGGTAATTTTGCGCCGGGAATAAGGTTAACCGGGCAATCATAAGGACGATGAGGTGGTAACTTCTGACAACCCTTTTCAGAAAAAACATCCTCAAAATCCGAAATAAATGTAGGTAGGGTAGTTATGGAGGCGACTAAGCAATTGCTATTTAAGCAATTTTCTCTGCAATGCTCACTCCACTCCGATATCTCCCTGGCCTGCCAATCCACCACTGGATTGTGCGCTACCAACCAGGGAAGGCCCAGCACTACCGGAGTGGGAAGCCTCTCTAGAACATAACCTGAAAGCATCTCGTTATGGTGGTCCCCTACCCGCAAGTGTAAGTTATGGACAATGTGAGTGAGGTTTCTCTGAGACAGGGGAGCAGAATCAATAGCGAATATGGGAATAGGTCTCTGTAGCGTACAGAGAGACAAACCCATAGTGCGGGCAAAATGGGCATCTATCAAATTTACCCCTGCTCCACTGTCTAGAAAGAAAGAAATAGTCTCTGTCTTATCACCAAAAACAATAACCGCTGGCAACACAAATTGCGATGTACGTATGGAGGAAACGTATACCCCCCGGCTGACATCCTCCACACAGCCTGGGGTTAGTAGTTTTCCGACGGTCTTTTGTTTCTGAGGAAAGAAGGACAGACATTAATGAAATGACCCCTCTCCCCACAAAAAAAAACAAACCCCACGCCTACGGCGAGCCTCAGGAGGACGGACCTGACGAGTAGTTCCTCCTAGCTGCATAGGCTCGTCTAAGTCCGTACAGACTAACTGCTGCTTGGGAGGGGTTACCAATTGCTCTGGTTTTTTCAACCTGTCCCTAAGGCGTCTATCTATTCGGATAGAAAGGGACATAACCGCATCAAGGGAAAAGGGGGTCTCATATAATGCAAGCGCATCCTTAACCCTTTCGGATAACCCAGAGCAGAACTGACTCCTGAGAGCCGGGTCGTTCCATTGGGTATCCGTAGCCCACCTACGGAATTCAGAGCAATACTCCTCTACCGGCTGCTCTCCTTGTAAGAGTCTCCGTAATCTTGATTCAGCCAGTGCGACTCGGTCAGGGTCGTCATATATGAGACCCAAGGCCCCGAAAAACTCATCCACTGACCGGAGAGCCTGGGAATCAGTAGGTAAAGAGAACGCCCAAGACTGCGGGTCCCCCTGCAGCAGGGAAATAACAACCCCCACCCGCTGATCTTCATTACCAGAGGAGTAAGGGCGCAGTTTAAAATATAACTTACAGGCCTCACGGAATGTCAAAAACTTGTCCCTTTCCCCAGAAAATCTGTCAGGGAGAGGGACCTTGGGTTCCGCAACAACCTGGTTACCAGTAGCAACCGCTGGGCTTGCGGTCAGTTGTAATTGCTGCTGTTGCTGGAGGACCGACGCCTTCAATCCTGCCACCTCCAAAGACAGGCCATGAAATTATTTGGACAGAGCAGCAATTTGATCCATTCTGGATTCTAAGTAGGGCCAGTTATAATGTAATGACTGGCGTCATGCACAGGGAGGAAAAAAGCGAAAGCCCTGCCCAAGGGAGAGGGAAAGGTGGTGACCCCTAACTCACCTTGCGGCTGGCACCTGACTGCCCTGACGTCCCTAGATGGGTTCCTCACCCGTGCGGCGGTCACGTGCCTAAGCCCTGCTTTCCCTAAAATGAGCCCTAGATAGTGAACGGGCCGGTGGGATCGCTAGTCCGCACCACTGTCACTAAGAGGGAAACACCAGGGAGAGGACAGACAAAACAGACAAACACATACACCCAGGTGGGCGACCACAATAGACCACAAAGGTCCAACAGGGATCCGGAGGGTAGCGTTCTGGACCAACTACCAGAGAACGCAGCAACACAGCTCCAGAGGGTCAAAATAGATGTCCAGGCAGGAAGCTCTATATCTGGCAACCAGAGAAGTGTGAGAGGGGAATATAAGGAGGTTTGGGAGTGCTGGACAAGGAACAGCTGAGGAGAAGGAGCTACGGATCCCTGAGTGAGCCAAAAAGGGTTGCAAAGCAAACCCAGAAAGCTACCATAAGGAAACAGCCCTATCTTACATAGAGCGCGCAGCCAACCGCTGCGACTTCCTGACCCCGGGTATAACGGAGTCAGGCGTGGTTCTTGACACCCTCGTGACAGGTATCAGGGCCGTCTTTAATATTGATTGGACACTGGGTAAGAATTTACTTGGGACCCCTGGATCCCGTTTTCCCACACCCTACCCTAGCACGCAATCACGCCCTCCACCACAACACACACACACACACAAAAATTCCACACACCTCGTAGAGTAGTTAACTTTAATAATGATGAGTGTCACTAATGTAAATACTGCCTTTTTTTTCTGAAAAGGCAGTGTTTACATCAAAAATCTTGCAGAGACATGCTATAGACACCAGAACTACTACGTTTAGCTGTTGTGGTTCTGATGACTATAGTGTCCCTTAATATAGATAAAAAAAAAAAAGAATCAGCACAAAAGTATCAAATAAAATGGCTGTATCATTATTCAAAAAATTAAAAAAGCACAACTTCTGACACAAATATATAGTATTTTGCAGATAACTTTTTTTTTTTTTTTACAATGTGCAGATAGTACTGTACTACTAACCCCTCCATCCACCTCTACATACAGGGTTGTTGAGGGAAGTGTTATATTTAAATATATATGTATATATACCCTGACATATATACATATATATTGGCCCTTTTCTATGGGCCCGTCCAGGTGTGACATGTGTGTATACATGGAGATGTATGTATGCCCTCTTGGCAGCATACATCTCTATGTATATGGTATGTTATATGGGGGGGCTTATTGGTTATATCTGTATATGTATATATATATATATATATATATATATATACAGGGAGTGCAGAATTATTAGGCAAGTTGTATTTTTGAGGATTAATTTTATTATTGAACAACAACCATGTTCTCAATGAACCCAAAAAACTCATTAATATCGAAGCTGAATATTTTTGGAAGTAGTTTTTAGTTTGTTTTTAGTTTTAGCTATTTTAGGGGGATATCTGTGTGTGCAGGTGACTATTACTGTGCATAATTATTAGGCAACTTAACAAAAAACAAATATATACCCATTTCAATTATTTATTTTTACCAGTGAAACCAATATAACATCTCAACATTCACAAATATACATTTCTGACATTCAAAAACAAAACAAAAACAAATCAGTGACCAATATAGCCACCTTTCTTTGCAAGGACACTCAAAAGCCTACCATCCATGGATTCTGTCAGTGTTTTGATCTGTTCACCATCAACATTGCGTGCAGCAGCAACCACAGCCTCCCAGACACTGTTCAGAGAGGTGTACTGTTTTCCCTCCTTGTAAATCTCACATTTGATGATGGATCACAGGTTCTCAATGGGGTTCAGATCAGGTGAACAAGGAGGCCATGTCATTAGATTTTCTTCTTTTATACCCTTTCTTGCCAGCCACGCTGTGGAGTACTTGGACGCGTGTGATGGAGCATTGTCCTGCATGAAAATCATGTTTTTCTTGAAGGATGCAGACTTCTTCCTGTACCACTGCTTGAAGAAGGTGTCTTCCAGAAACTGGCAGTAGGACTGGGAGTTGAGCTTGACTCCATCCTCAACCCGAAAAGGCCCCACAAGCTCATCTTTGATGATACCAGCCCAAACCAGTACTCCACCTCCACCTTGCTGGCGTCTGAGTCAGACTGGAGCTCTCTGCCCTTTACCAATCCAGCCACGGGCCCATCCATCTGGCCCATCAAGACTCACTCTCATTTCATCAGTCCATAAAACCTTAGAAAAATCAGTCTTGAGATATTTCTTGGCCCAGTCTTGACGTTTCAGCTTGTGTGTCTTGTTCAGTGGTGGTCGTCTTTCAGCCTTTCTTACCTTGGCCATGTCTCTGAGTAGTGCACACCTTGTGCTTTTGGGCACTCCAGTGATGTTGCAGCTCTGAAATATGGCCAAACTGGTGGCAAGTGGCATCTTGGCAGCTGCACGCTTGACTTTTCTCAGTTCATGGGCAGTTATTTTGCGCCTTGGTTTTTCCACACGCTTCTTGCGACCCTGTTGACTATTTTGAATGAAACGCTTGATTGTTCGATGATCACGCTTCAGAAGCTTTGCAATTTTAAGAGTGCTGCATCCCTCTGCAAGATATCTCACTATTTTTGACTTTTCTGAGCCTGTCAAGTCCTTCTTTTGACCCATTTTGCCAAAGGAAAGGAAGTTGCCTAATAATTATGCACACCTGATATAGGGTGTTGATGTCATTAGACCACACCCCTTCTCATTACAGAGATGCACATCACCTAATATGCTTAATTGGTAGTAGGCTTTCGAGCCTATACAGCTTGGAGTAAGACAACATGCATAAAGAGGATGATGTGGTCAAAATACTCATTTGCCTAATAATTCTGCACGCAGTGTATTTATGGATGTGCTCGAGCATCCATGAATATATATGTATGTATGCCCACCAGAAGATTGGTATATATATGTGTATGGATGTGCCCCAAGCATCTATACACATATAGTATACAGATAAGATGCCCCCTGTTTGGGTGCCCCCCCTCCTCCTGCATCCCTGCAGGAGATGAGAAGGTCACCAGATGGCTGGACAATTATGTCCAGCCTCTGGTGGCCTCAAAAGGCATAGGTTCAATAGAGATCCGATGCCTTTTGGTATTAACTATCCCCAGCTGCTGGGGATAGTTAACATAACAGAGAGAGGGAAACAAACGTCCCTCCCTCTGTTATCTGCATACCTCCGGCGCAATAATTATCGCGCCGCAGGGTATGTAGATGCGCTACAGGTGCAGGATCAAAGGAACCCTCCACCTGGAAGCGCGCTCTGGGATGCGCGGGCCGGCGCGGTGACGTCATATCACCGCGCCGGCCCACGTGTTCTGGCCGCAGGACAGGATGCCTCGGGAGCGAGCGCCGCCGAACTTAAATAGTCCGGCGGCGCTACGCTGGGGCACTGCTGATTCTACCCCCGAGCCGGAGAGGATCATCCCCTGGACAAACGAGGATCCCCTGGACAACGAGCATAATACCGGCTGAGTATCCTGATCCCTCCCTATACCACCAACGATCCCTTTACCCTTGTTATCCCCCTGCCCTGCCAACGATCATATCATCCTGCCCTATATAATTTAACCCTTATCCCCCTGAACCATCCCTATACCACCAACGATCATCCTGCCCTATTAACCCTTAGTATTCCCCTGCCCTATACCATCAACGATCCCCTTCCGTATTCCCTGATTCCCCTGCATTAAGCCTTACTCCCACCATACCACCAACGTACCCTAATTCCCCTGTGTTCCCCCAACCTTGTATAACCCTCATTTCCCTATACCCCCTGCTACCCTGGTTTTACCCCTGTTACTCTACCCGTATACCTCATCCCATCTTCTACCCCTGGTACCCCTTGATACCCCTTCACGGCTGCCCTGCATACTCCAGCAGCAGCAGTATCTGTATTCCCCGTAGGGATAATATATTGACAGGATTGGGTGGGCTGCTGTTAACGTGTATGTAAGTGTTAGGTATAGATAGATTGTGGGGGTGAGTATTATAGTGGGATTGTGTCTAGTGTAGTTAATACCGTATTAGTGTGTTGTTATAGTATATTGTTGTGTACTGCTGTAAATATATATATATATCTATTCCATTGATATAGATATATATAATTATAAGCAGATATCAGACTATTACGTATAGTGTTTTAATAAATACCTTTTATTTATATTTAATCACCGTTTGTGGTCTCTTATTGTAATAGGCGCTGCAGTAATAGACGTAGGCAGTTCAGAGTAGAGTAAGGTAATCAGTAGTGATTGTTTAATTGGTATAAATAGGCGGAGGCATCACTAGACGACTCACGCCTATTTATGAATATTAATTAGTGAGATTGGCATAAATATCAATAATTAATATCCCCTGTACCATTGGCGAGCCAGGTAGGAGGGACGCGTTCAGTGAATTCTGAGCGTCTATAGCCTGAAGGTTCGGACAGGTAAAGCGGTTTTCTCAATCAGAACTAGACACAGAGCAATCTCTACAGCAGAGAATCTAAAATCTTTTCAGATTTTTGTGTATTAATATTTTCTGATTCCATTACACGCCCACTGAAGACTGGAGAGAAGTCATCACCTACACCACTGAAGAGACAACCATCATCATTGTAGCCGAACAGAAGTCGTCTGGCTGGTCGGGAGAAGGCGTTCCAAATATTGAAGGACCTCCTCCACGCAGCAACAAAGTGCAATGAACATCGACACCAAGGAAGATGGCCTCTCGTCAAAAAGTGAGTATGAACTTCTCCACACTGCAACACCTCAGCAAACATAGCACATACAACGCCATCATCCCCACCACTTACAAATCCACTGAGCTGCTATGGTCTACTTTATTGGACCAGGCATACGCTCATGATAAACTCTGCATTAATAATAGTGTGTTAAAAAAAAAAAACGGCTCAGAATGTTAGCCAAATTGGTTCACACCTTTGAGGATATCATTTGGAAGCCAGAACATCTTGAAACACTTAACAGCACAACAAAGGCAGAGGAAGTTTCCAACACGGCAAACTTTCACTGCAATTGTTGTGTTGAGAACATTAAACAGTTACACACATTACAAACACAATTACAAGAGAAGTCACAGTGTACGGTCGAGAGGAGCAGAGAGATTTGCGTGTTAGAGTCTAGACTCTCGGACAAGGAGAGTTTCTACTCTGACATGGACAAAGAGCTGCTCAGACTGTACACTGAGATAAATCAGTTTAGGAACAATGCGATATCTACGGATAACATGATTGTTCAACTTCGAGAGGACCTGGCTGCGAAAACGCAAACCATTGCGAATTTACAGCAGATCATCTCGAATCTGTCACGGCCTGGTGCTAACAGCATGTTGCTCACGAAACAGGTTTGTGTTTCGGGAACGGCACAGCGGCGACAGTGCCAATGTCTCCCACGGATCAAACATCCGACGCAGTAGACACTAGGGGACAGGTGGAACGGACGCTACATTTCACCCAAACACCCAGGGAGAACAGGTATAGCAACCGATTCCAGGAACACGACAACAATTGGGGAGAGGAAAGTGGGTGGCCATTTACCACTTCCAATCCGCCAACGCGTCCGGAAAGACAGGCAGACTTTTATCCTAACCATTCTAGTATAGAAAGGATAAACTTCCTGTTACGGATTTGCAAGGAGATCACAAAATACCATCCCAGTGTAGATCCGTTTACTTCATGCAATATCTTCGAGGGTCACTGTAACAAGTATTCAGTGGCTCCCGAATATCGCATGGAGTTATTCAAGTTATGGTTACCTACACACCTAAACCAAGAGGTATGAGGTAACGGGGAGGATGCAACCCATGAATGGACAGTTTTATGACAAGGAGGAACGCCTCTCCATACTCATACTCATGAGACTGGCAACGGGCCATTGGGACGTCACTCCAGATATCCTGTCCAAGTTTAAACCCACTATACATGACGAACCTCTGTCTATGTGTAGTCGGTTTGAAGCAATGTACAGAAGGGTTACAAAGGATCACGGTATCGGAATTCCACGGGGTATGATACGTATGTTTGTGGAAAAATTCCCATACCTTGACACTGCAATCCGGCTGAGTTCAGCTACAGCTTACAGATGCTGCTATGATTATTGAACAGTGCAGACAGGGTACACTGCTCAATAAGAAATCCGTCAAAGTGATGGAGCGTGCGCCTGTACTGTACACGATACATCTCAAGATGAACGGGTACAGCACACAAAGGTTAATTCAGCTGTTCGCCCCACGGCCCCGCCATTGGAAAGGACAGGAGGCATTCGATGATTCTTGTGTTTACAATACGGTCACAAAAAGAGGAATTGTTCACAATGACCACGTAATAACCGGACAAATCCTGAGAGAACGAGCAATAATAACGGTTTCAAGATGAAACCTAATTATGCCAGATCAGTGGGGGAATATGTTGAGAAAAATCTGGGACATTCACAGGTCCAAACACCAAAACGTGTGGCTGTTGTGAATGTTCCAGCGCGTTCGGTAAGGGGTGTGGAACCCACAAGTGGCAGTATGTACCTCACAGGTACCTACTGGGAGTCTGGTGGAAATTGATTGAAGATCAGGGATCCCTAAAGATCTGGCGCCAGTATGTCCCATCATACTGGATTCTTCAGGGAGACCCCACATAAAGGCCAAAATCAAAATCAGGACGCTGAAATCATGCTTGACACTGGTGCGGAAATTTCCATTACCAATGTCAAACATGATTTACATCCCAACAGCCCTCAAGGGGGGGGGGGGGGGAGTGAAGGCCCACAGAATAGAAGAAGTAATCGTCCAGATTACCAGTTACATGACCCCTAGGATCCCCATGTGGTATTACCCCAGTTCTGACAACATTATTGGAACCGACGTAATGACACAAAGCGGGTGGATCCTAGATCTGAAAAATAGTATTGTATGGAAGGGTCCCAGATAGAGTTGAGCGAACACCTGGATGTTCGAGTTCGAGAAGTTCGGCCGAACTTCCCGGAAATGTTCGGGTTCGGGATCCGAACCCGACCCGAACTTCGTCCCGAAACCGAACCCCATTGAAGTCAATGGGGACCCGAACTTTTGGGCACTAAAAAGGCTGTAAAACAGCCCAAGAAAGAGCTAGAGGGCTGCAAAAGGCAGCAACATGTAGGTAAATCCCCTGCAAACAAATGTGGATAGGGAAATGAATTAAAATAAAAATTAAAAAAATTAAAATTAACCAATATCAATTGGACAGAGGTCCCATAGCAAAGAATCTGGCTTCACGTCAGCAGAGAATCAGTCTCTTCATGCCATAGCAAAGAATCTGGCTTCATGTCAGCAGAGAATCAGTCTCTTCATGCCATAGCAGAGAATCTGGCTTCATGTCAGCGCAGAATCAGTCTTCATGTCATAGCAGAGAATCAGGCTTCACGTCACCCACCACTGGAACAGGCCACTGTCACATATTTAGGCCCAGGCACCCAGACAGAGGAGAGAGGTCCCGTAAGAGAGAATCTGGCCTTATGTCAGCGCAGAATCAGTCTTCATGTCATAGCAGAGAATCAGGCTTCACGTCACCCACCACTGGAACAGGTCACTGTCACATATTTAAGCCCCGGCACCCAGGCAGAAAAGAGAGGTCCCGTAACAGAGAATCTGGCCTTATGTCAGCACAGAATCTGTCTTCATGTCATAGCAGAGAATCAGGCTTCACGTCACCCACCACTGGAACAGGCCACTGTCACATATTTAGGCCCAGGCACCCAGGCAGAGGAGAGAGGTCCCGTAACAGAGAATCTGGCCTTATGTCAGCGCAGAATCAGTCTTCATGTCATAGCAGAGAATCAGGCTTCACGTCACCCACCACTGGAACAGGTCACTGTCACATATTTAAGCCCCGGCACCCAGGCAGAGGAGAGAGGTCCCGTAACAGAGAATCTGGCCTTATGTCAGCACAGAATCTGTCTTCATGTCATAGCAGAGAATCAGGCTTCACGTCACCCACCACTGGAACAGGCCACTGTCACATATTTAGGCCCCGGCACCGAGACAGAGGAGAGAGGTCCCGTAACAGAGAATCTGGCCTTATGTCAGCGCAGAATCTGTCTTCATGTCATAGCAGGGAATCAGGCTTCATGTCACCCACCACTGGAACAGGCCACTGTCACACATTTAGGCACAGGCACCAAGGCAGAGGAGAGAGGACCCGTAACAGAGAATCTGGCCTTATGTCAGCACAGAATCTGTCTTCATGTCATAGCAGAGAATCAGGCTTCACGTCACCCACCACTGGAACAGGCCACTGTCACACATTTAGGCCCCGGCACCCAGACAGAGGAGAGAGGTCCCGTAACAGAGAATCTGACCTTATGTCAGCGCAGAATCAGTTTTCATGTCATAGCAGAGAATCAGGCTTCATGTCACCCACCACTGGAACAGGCCACTGTCACACATTTAGGCCCCGGCACCCAGACAGAGGAGAGAGGTCCCGTAACAGAGAATCTGGCCTTATGTCAGCACAGAATCAGTCTTCATGTCATAGCAGAGAATCAGGCTTCACGTCACCCACCACTGGAAAAGGCCACTGTCACACATTTAGGCCCCGGCACCCAGACAGAGGAGAGAGGTCCCGTAACAGAGAATCTGGCCTTATGTCAGCGCAGAGTCTGTCTTCATGTCATAGCAGAGAATCAGGCTTCACGTCACCCACCACTGGAACAGGCCACTGTCACACATTTAGGCCCAGGCACCCAGACAGAGGAGAGAGGTCCCGTAACAGAGAATCTGGACTTATGTCAGCGCAGAATCTGTCTTCATATCATAGCAGAGAATCAGGCTTCACGTCACCCACCACTGGAACAGGCCACTGTCACACATTTAGGCCCAGGCACCAAGGCAGAGGAGAGAGGACCCGTAACAGAGAATCTGACCTTATGTCAGCGCAGAATCAGTTTTCATGTCATAGCAGAGAATCAGGCTTCATGTCACCCACCACTGGAACAGGCCACTGTCACACATTTAGGCCCCGGCACCCAG
Organism: Bufo bufo; assembly: GCF_905171765.1. Taxonomy (NCBI): domain Eukaryota; kingdom Metazoa; phylum Chordata; class Amphibia; order Anura; family Bufonidae; genus Bufo; species Bufo bufo. The sequence goes on from NC_053391.1 coordinate 690,919,583, forward strand.
ACAGAGGAGAGAGGTCCCGTAACAGAGAATCTGGCCTTATGTCAGCACAGAATCAGTCTTCATGTCATAGCAGAGAATCAGGCTTCACGTCACCCACCACTGGAAAAGGCCACTGTCACACATTTAGGCCCCGGCACCCAGACAGAGGAGAGAGGTCCCGTAACAGAGAATCTGGCCTTATGTCAGCGCAGAGTCTGTCTTCATGTCATAGCAGAGAATCAGGCTTCACGTCACCCACCACTGGAACAGGCCACTGTCGCACATTTAGGCCCAGGCACCCAGACAGAGGAGAGAGGTCCCGTAACAGAGAATCTGGACTTATGTCAGCGCAGAATCTGTCTTCATATCATAGCAGAGAATCAGGCTTCACGTCACCCACCACTGGAACAGGCCACTGTCACACATTTAGGCCCAGGCACCCAGACAGAGGAGAGAGGTCCCGTAACAGAGAATCTGGCCTTATTTCAGCACAGAATCTGTCTTCATGTCATAGCAGAGAATCAGGTTTCATGTCACCCACCACTGGAACAGGCCACTGTCACACATTTAGGCCCCGGCACCCAGACAGAGGAGAGAGGTCCCGTAACAGAGAATCTGGCCTTATGTCAGCGCAGAATCAGTCTTCATGTAATAGCAGAGAATCAGGCTTCACGTCACCCACCACTGGAACAGTCCACTGTCACACATTTAGGCCCCGGCACCCAGACAGAGGAGAGAGGTCCCGTAACAGAGAATCTGGACTTATGTCAGCGCAGAATCAGTCTTCATGTCATAGCAGAGAATCAGGCTTCACGTCACCCACCACTGGAACAGGCTACTGTCACACATTTAGGCCCAGGCACCCAGACAGAGGAGAGAGATCCCGTAACAGAGAATCTGGCCTTATTTCAGCACAGAATCTGTCTTCATGTCATAGCAGAGAATCAGGCTTCACGTCACCCACCACTGGAACAGGCCACTGTCACACAATTAGGCCCAGGCACCCAGGCAGAGGAGAGAGGTCCCGTAACAGAGAATCTGGCCTTATGTCAGCACAGAATCTGTCTTCATGTCATATCAGAGAATCAGGCTTCACGTCACCCACCACTGGAACAGGCCACTGTCACACATTTAGGCCCCGGCACCCAGACAGAGGAGAGAGGTCCCGTAACAGAGAATCTGGCCTTATGTCAGTGCAGAATCAGTCTTCATGTCATAGCAGAGAATCAGGCTTCACGTCACCCACCACTGGAACAGGCCACTATCACACATTTAGGCCCCGGCACCCAGACAGAGGAGAGAGGTCCCGTAACAGAGAATCTGGCCTTATGTCAGCGCAGAATCTGTCTTCATGTCATAGCAGAGAATCAGGCTTCACGTCACCCACCACTGGAACAGGCCACTGTCACACATTTAGGCCCCGGCACCCAGACAGAGGAGAGAGGTCCCGTAACAGAGAATCTGGCCTTATGTCAGCGCAGAATCAGTCTTCATGTCATAGCAGAGAATCAGGCTTCACGTCACCCACCACTGGAACAGGCCACTGTCACACATTTAGGCCCAGGCACCCAGGCAGAGGAGAGAGGTCCCGTAACAGAGAATCTGGCCTTATGTCAGCACAGAATCTGTCTTCATGTCATAGCAGAGAATCAGGCTTCACATCACCCACCACTGGAACAGGCCACTGTCACATATTTAGGCCCAGGCACCCATGCAGAGGAGAGAGGTCCCGTAACAGAGAATCGGGCCTTATGTCAGCACAGAATCAGACTGCTGGTACTAAAATGAGGATGCGGCAAGGGAAACCGGGAAAAGGGGGGGGTAAAGGAAGCCACCGGCCCCTTTTAACTTCAACCAAATAATACTCGGACAACTTAGTTTATGAACCAATCTTTTACTGGGTGATGATCGGCCACAGCAAATTGTTTCCTTATTACAAAAACTGTATCAAAACCCCACCTCCTCCACGAACCATTTCTCCGATGCGGTATACCACCCTGGGTCCCCAGGGCGTACGTTGGCCAATAACTCTTTACCACGATCTTTCATTTCCAAATGCCGCCAGCTGTGACTTCACTTCCTCCTTCAACGAACCTCAAAAGAGAGACATAATGTACCGAACTGGTCTTTCAACCACAAACCACCATCAATACTCTCATCATTACAATTTCTCTTTTTTTTTTTTGACTTGTATAAAAATAAACCTAATATAAAAATAAATCTGAAACCTAAGGGAGGGAGGGAGGGCAACTCGGCTTACCCTGACAAGAGGACGTGCTAACCACTGTCCTCCTCTATATAAGCCTACCCTTACTCCTCCTACCACCGTCTCCTCCTCCATACCCTCTCCACCTACACTTCTTTTAACCCCCTACCCTCCTCTCAACTACCATAGACCCGGGGCCTATTCCTCAACCCCTAACCAGGGAAACCTAAGGGAAGGGGGAGGGGGACCAACAGTCCCTCATCACCCTCTTTACCCTGTCGGGTGCTCTACAGTCTTCATGTCATAGCAGAGAATCAGGCTTCATGTCACCCACCACTGGAACAGGCCACTGTCACACATTTAGGCCCCGGCACCCAGACAGAGGAGAGAGGTCCCGTAACAGAGAATCTGGCCTTATTTCAGAGAAGAATCAGTCTTCATGTCATAGCAGAGAATCAGGCTTCACGTCACCCACCACTGGAACAGGCCACTGTCACATATTTAGGCCCAGGCACCCAGGCAGAGTAGAGAGGTCCAGTAACAGAGAATCTGGCCTTATGTCAGCACAGAATCTGTCTTCATGTCATAGCAGAGAATCAGGCTTCACGTCACCCACCACTGGAACAGGCCACTGTCACATATTTAGGCCCAGGCACCCAGGCAGAGTAGAGAGGTCCAGTAACAGAGAATCTGGCCTTATGTCAGCACTGAATCAGACTGCTGGTACTAAAATGAGGATGGGGCAAGGGAAACCGGGAAAAGGTGGGGGGGGGGGTAAAGGAAGCCACCGGCCCCTTTTAACTTCAACCAAATAATACTCGGACAACTTAGTTTATGAACCAATCTTTTACTGGGTGATGATCGGCCACAGCAAATTGTTTCCTTATTACAAAAACGGTATCAAAACCCCACCTCCTCCACGAACCATTTCTCCGATGCGGTATACCACCCTGGGTCCCCAGGGCGTACGTTCGCCAATAACTCTTTACCACGATCTTTCATTTCCAAATGCCGCCAGCTTTGACTTCACTTCCTCCTTCAACGAACCTCAAAAGAGAGACATAATGTACCGAACTGGTCTTTCAACCACAAACCACCATCAATACTCTCATCATTACAATTTCTCTTTTTTTTTTTTTGACTTGTATAAAAATAAACCTAATATAAAAATAAATCTGAAACCTAAAGGAGGGAGGGAGGGCAACTCGGCTTACCCTGACAAGAGGACGTGCTAACCACTGTCCTCCTCTATATAAGCCTACCCTTACTCCTCCTACCACCGTCTCCTCCTCCATACCCTCTCCACCTACACTTCTTTTAACCCCCTACCCTCCTCTCAACTACCATAGACCCGGGGCCTATTCCTCAACCCCTACCCAGGGAAACCTAAGGGATGGGGAGGGGGACCAACAGTCCCTCATCACCCTCTTTACCCTGTCGGGTGCTCTCCAGTCTTCATGTCATGGCAGAGAATCAGGCTCACGTCACCCACCACTGGAACAGGCCACTGTCACACATTTAGGCCCAGGCACCCAGACAGAGAAGAGAGGTCCCGTAACAGAGAATCTGGCCTTATGTCAGCACAGAATCTGTCTTCATGTCATAGCAGAGAATCAGGCTTCACGTCACCCACCACTGGAACAGGCCACTGTCACACATTTAGGCCCCGGCAGCCAGACAGAGGAGAGAAGTCCCGTAACAGAGAATCTGGCCTTATGTCAGCGCAGAATCAGTCTTCATGTAATAGCAGAGAATCAGGCTTCACGTCACCCACCACTGGAACAGGCCACTGTCACACATTTAGGCCCCGGCAGCCAGACAGAGGAGAGAAGTCCCGTAACAGAGAATCTGGCCTTATGTCAGCGCAGAATCAGTCTTCATGTCATAGCAGAGAATCAGGCTTCACGTCACCCACCACTGGAACAGGCCACTGTCACACATTTAGGCCCCGGCACCCAGACAGAGGAGAGAGGTCCCGTAACAGAGAATCTGGCCTTATGTCAGCGCAGAATCAGTCTTCATGTAATAGCAGAGAATCAGGCTTCACGTCACCCACCACTGGAACAGGCCACTGTCACACATTTAGGCCCCGCACCCAGACAGAGGAGAGAGGTCCCGTAACAGAGAATCTGGCCTTATGTCAGCGCAGAATCAGTCTTCATGTCATAGCAGAGAATCAGGCTTCACCCTCCTCTCAACTACCATAGACCCGGGGCCTATTCCTCAACCCCTACCCAGGGAAACCTAAGGGAAGGGGGAGGGGGACCAACAGTCCCTCATCACCCTCTTTACCCTGTCGGGTGCTCTCCAGTCTTCATGTCATAGCAGAGAATCAGGCTTCACGTCACCTACCACTGGAACAGGCCACTGTCACACATTTAGGCCCAGGCACCCAGACAGAGAAGAGAGGTCCCGTAACAGAGAATCTGGCCTTATGTCAGCACAGAATCTGTCTTCATGTCATAGCAGAGAATCAGGCTTCACGTCACCCACCACTGGAACAGGCCACTGTCACATATTTAGGCCCCGGCAGCCAGACAGAGGAGAGAAGTCCCGTAACAGAGAATCTGGCCTTATGTCAGCGCAGAATCAGTCTTCATGTCATAGCAGAGAATCAGGCTTCACGTCACCCACCACTGGAACAGGCCACTGTCACACATTTAGGCCCCGGCACCCAGACAGAGGAGAGAGGTCCCGTAACAGAGAATCTGGCCTTATGTCAGCGCAGAATCAGTCTTCATGTAATAGCAGAGAATCAGGCTTCACGTCACCCACCACTGGAACAGGCCACTGTCACACATTTAGGCCCCGGCACCCAGACAGAGGAGAGAGGTCCCGTAACAGAGAATCTGGCCTTATGTCAGCGCAGAATCAGTCTTCATGTCATAGCAGAGAATCAGGCTTCACGTCACCCACCACTGGAACAGGCCACTGTCACACATTTAGGCCCAGGCACCCAGACAGAGGAGAGAGGTCCCGTAACAGAGAATCTGGCCTTATGTCAGCACAGAATCTGTCTTCATGTCATAGCAGAGAATCAGGCTTCACGTCACCCACCACTGGAACAGGCCACTGTCACATATTTAGGCCCAGGCACCCAGGCAGAGGAGAGAGGTCCCGTAACAGAGAATCTGGCCTTATGTCAGCACAGAATCAGACTGCTGGTACTAAAATGAGGATGCGGCAAGGGAAACCGGGAAAAGGGGTGGGGGGGGTAAAGGAAGCCACCGGCCCCTTTTAACTTCAACCAAATAATACTCGGACAGCTAAGTTTATGAACCAATCTTTTCCTCGGTGATGATCGGCCACAGCAAATTGTTTCCTTATTACAAAAACGGTATCAAAACCCCACCTCCTCCACGAACCATTTCTCCGATGCGGTATACCACCCTGGGTCCCCAGGGCGTACGTTCGCCAATAACTCTTTACCACGATCTTTCATTTCCAAATGCCGCAAGCTGTGACTTCACTTCCTCCTTCAACGAACCTCAAAAGAGAGACATAATGAACCGAACTGGTCTTTCAACCACAAACCACCATCAATACTCTCATCATTACAATTTCTCTTTTTTTTTTTTGACTTGTATAAAAATAAACCTAATATAAAAATAAATCTGAAACCTAAGGGCGGGAGGGAGGGCAACTCGGCTTACCCTGACAAGAGGACGTGCTAACCACTGTCCTCCTCTATATAAGCCTACCCTTACTCCTCCTACCACCGTCTCCTCCTCCATACCCTCTCCACCTACACTTCTTTTAACCCCCTACCCTCCTCTCAACTACCATAGACCCGGGGCCTATTCCTCAACCCCTACCCAGGGAAACCTAAGGGAAGGGGGAGGGGGACCAACAGTCCCTCATCACCCTCTTTACCCTGTCGGGTGCTCTCCAGTCTATATGTCATAACAGAGAATCAGGCTTCACGTCACCCACCACTGGAACAGGCCACTGTCACACATTTAGGCCCCGGCACCCAGACTTAGGAGAGAGGTCCCGTAACAGAGAATCTGGCCTTATGTCAGCGCAGAATCAGTCTTCATGTCATAGCAGAGAATCAGGCTTCATGTCACCCACCACTGGAACAGGCCACTGTCACACATTTAGGCCCCGGGCACCCAGACAGAGGAGAGAGGTCCCGTAACAGAGAATCTGGCCTTATGTCAGCGCAGAATCAGTCTTCATGTCATAGCAGAGAATCAAGCTTCACGTCACCCACCACTGGAAAAGGCCACTGTCACACATTTAGGCCCCGGCACCCAGACAGAGAAGAGAGGTCCCGTAACAGAGAATCTGGCCTTATGTCAGCGCAGAATCTGTCTTCATGTCATAGCAGAGAATCAGGCTTCATGTCACCCACCACTGGAACAGGCCACTGTCACACATTTAGGCCCAGGCACCCAGACAGAGAAGAGAGGTCCCGTAACAGAGAATCTGGCCTTATGTCAGCACAGAATCTGTCTTCATGTCATAGCAGAGAATCAGGCTTCACGTCACCCACCACTGGAACAGGCCACTGCCACACATTTAGGCCCCGGCAGCCAGACAGAGGAGAGAGGTCCCGTAACAGAGAATCTGGCCTTATGTCAGCGCAGAATCAGTCTTCATGTCATAGCAAAGAATCAGGCTTCACGTCACCCACCACTGGAACAGGCCACTATCACACATTTAGGCCCCGGCACCCAGACAGAGGAGACAGGTCCCGTAACAGAGAATCTGGCCTTATGTCAGCACAGAATCTGTCTTCATGTCATAGCAGAGAATCAGGCTTTACGTCACCCACCACTGTAACAGGCCACTGTCACACATTTAGGCCCAGGCACCCAGACAGAGGAGAGAGGTCCCGTAACAGAGAATCTGGCCTTATGTCAGCACAGAATCTGTCTTCATGTCATAGCAGAGAATCAGGCTTCACGTCACCCACCACTGGAACGGGCCACTGTCACACATTTAGGCCCCGGCACCCAGACAGAGGAGAGAGGTCCCGTAACAGAGAATCTGGCCTTATGTCAGCACAGAATCAGTCTTCATGTCATAGCAGAGAATCAGGCATCACGTCACCCACCACTAGAAGAGGCCACTGTCACACATTTAGGCCCAGGCACCCAGACAGAGTAGAGAGGTCCCGTAACAGAGAATCTGGCCTTATGTCAGCAAAGAATCTGTCTTCATGTCATAGCAGAGAATCAGGCTTCACGTCACCCACCACTGGAACAGGCCACTGTCACACATTTAGGCCCCGGCACCCAGACAGAGGAGAGAGGTCCCGTAACAGAGAATCTGGCCTTATGTCAGTGCAGAATCAGTCTTCATGCCATAGCAGAGAATCAGGCATCACGTCACCCACCACTGGAACAGGCCACTGTCACACATTTAGGCCCCGGCACCCAGACAGAGGAGAGAGTTCCCGTAACAGAGAATCTGGCCTTATGTCAGCACAGAATCAGTCTTCATGTCATAGCAGAGAAACAGGCATCACGTCACCCACCACTGGAACAGGCCACTGTCACACATTTAGGCCCAGGCACCCAGACAGAGGAGAGAGGTCCCGTAACAGAGAATCTGGCCGTATGTCAGCACAGAATCTGTCTTCATGTCATAGCAGAGAATCAGGCTTCACGTCACCCACCACTTGAACAAGCCACTGTCACACATTTAGGCCCCGGCACCCAGACAAAGGAGAGAGGTCCCGTAACAGAGAATCTGGCCTTATGTCAGCGCAGAATCAGTCTTCATGTCATAGCAGAGAATCAGGCTTCACGTCACCCACCACTGGAACAGGCCACTGTCACACATTTAGGCCCCAGCACCCAGACAGAGGAGAGAGGTCCCATAACAAAGAATCTGGCCTTATGTCAGCGCAGAATCAGTCTTCATGCCATAGCAGAGAATCAGGCATCACGTCACCCACCACTGGAACAGGCCACTGTCACACATTTAGGCCCCGGCACCCAGACAGAGGAGAGAGTTCCCGTAACAGAGAATCTGGCCTTATGTCAGCACAGAATCAGTCTTCATGTCATAGCAGAGAAACAGGCATCACGTCACCCACCACTGGAACAGGCCACTGTCACACATTTAGGCCCAGGCACCCAGACAGAGGAGAGAGGTCCCGTAACAGAGAATCTGGCCGTATGTCAGCACAGAATCTGTCTTCATGTCATAGCAGAGAATCAGGCTTCACGTCACCCACCACTTGAACAAGCCACTGTCACACATTTAGGCCCCGGCACCCAGACAAAGGAGAGAGGTCCCGTAACAGAGAATCTGGCCTTATGTCAGCACAGAATCTGTCTTCATGTCATAGCAGAGAATCAGGCATCACGTCACCCACCACTGGAACAGGCCACTGTCGCACATTTAGGCCCCGGCACCCAGAGAGAGGAGAGAGGTCCCGTAACAGAGAATCTGGCCTTATGTCAGCACAGAATCAGTCTTCATGTCATAGCAGAGAATCAGGCATCACGTCACCCACCACTGGAACAGGCAACTGTCAAACATTTAGGCCCAGGCACCCAGACAGAGGAGAGAGGTCCCGTAACAGAGAATCTGGCCTTATGTCAGCACAGAATCTGTCTTCATGTCATAGCAGAGAATCAGGCTTCACGTCACCCACCACTGGAACAAGCCACTGTCACACATATAGGCCCCGGCACCCAGACAGAGGAGAGAGGTCCCGTAACAGAGAATCTGGCCTTATGTCAGAGAATCAGGCTTCACATCACCCACCACTGGAACAGGCCACTGTCACACATTTAGGCCCCGGCACCCAGGCAGAGGAGAGAGGTCCCGTAACAGAGAATCTGGCCTTATGTCAGCGCAGAATCAGACTTCATGTCATAGCAGAGAATCAGGCTTCACGTCACCCACCACTGGAACAGGCTACTGTCACACATTTAGGCCCAGGCACCCAGACAGAGGAGAGAGGTCCCGTAACAGAGAATCTGGCCTTATGTCAGCACAGAATCTGTCTTCATGTCATAGCAGAGAATCAGGCTTCACGTCACCCACTACTGGAACAGGCCACTGTCACACATTTAGGCCCAGGCACCCAGACAGAGGAGAGAGGTCCCGTAACAGAGAATCTGGCCTTATGTCAGCACAGAATCAGTCTTCATGTCATAGCAGAGAATCAGGCATCACGTCACCCACCACTGGAAGAGGCCACTGTCACACATTTAGGCCCAGGCACCCAGACAGAGGAGAGAGGTCCCGTAACAGAGAATCTGGCCTTATGTCAGCACAGAATCTGTCTTCATGTCATAGCAGAGAATCAGGCTTCACGTCACCCACCACTGGAACAAGCCACTGTCACACATTTAGGCCCCGGCACCCAGACAGAGGAGAGAGGTCCCGTAACAGAGAATCTGGCCTTATGTCAGCGCAGAATCAGTCTTCATGTCATAGCAGAGAATCAGGCATCACGTCACCCACCACTGGAACAGGCCACTGTCACACATTTAGGCCCCGGCACCCGGAAGAGGAGAGAGGTCCCGTAACAGAGAATCTGGCCTTATGTCAGCACAGAATCAGTCTTCATGTCATAGCAGAGAATCAGGCATCACGTCACCCACCACTGGAACAGGCCACTGTCACACATTTAGGCCCAGGCACCCAGACAGAGGAGAGAGGTCCCGTAACAGAGAATCTGGCCTTATGTCAGCACAGAATCTGTCTTCATGTCATAGCAGAGAATCAGGCTTCACGTCACCCACCACTGGAACAAGCCACTGTCACACATTTAGGCCCCAGCACCCAGACAGAGGAGAGAGGTCCCATAACAGAGAATCTGGCCTTATGTCAGCGCAGAATCAGTCTTCATGTCATAGCAGAGAATCAGGCTTCACGTCACCCACCACTGGAACAGGCCACTGTCACACATTTAGGCCCCGGCACCCAGGCAGAGGAGAGAGGTCCCGTAACAGAGAATCTGGCATTATGTCAGCACAGAATCTGTCTTCATGTCATAGCAGAGAATCAGGCCTTACGTCACCCACCACTGGAACAGGCCACTGTCACACATTTAGGCCCCGGCACCCAGACAGAGGAGAGAGGTCCCGTAACAGAGAATCTGGCCTTATGTCAGCGCAGAATCAGTCTTCATGTCATAGCAGAGAATCAGGCTTCACGTCACCCACCAGTGGAACAGGCTACTGTCACACATTTAGGCCCAGGCACCCAGACAGAGGAGAGAGGTCCCGTAACAGAGAATCTGGCCTTATGTCAGCACAGAATCTGTCTTCATGTCATAGCAGAGAATCAGGCTTCACGTCACCCACTACTGGAACAGGCCACTGTCACACATTTAGGCCCAGGCACCCAGACAGAGGAGAGAGGTCCCGTAACAGAGAATCTGGCCTTATGTCAGCAAAGAATCTGTCTTCATGTCATAGCAGAGAATCAGGCTTCACGTCACCCACCACTGGAACAGGCCACTGTCACACATTTAGGCCCAGGCACCCAGACAGAGGAGAGAGGTCCCGTAACAGAGAATCTGGCCTTATGTCAGCGCAGAATCAGTCTTCATGTCATAGCAGAGAATCAGGCATCACGTCACCCACCACTGGAACAGGCCACTGTCACACATTTAGGCCCCGGCACCCAGACAGAGGAGAGAGGTCCCGTAACAGAGAATCTGGCCTTATGTCAGCACAGAATCAGTCTTCATGTCATAGCAGAGAATCAGGCATCACGTCACCCACCACTGGAACAGGCCAATGTCACACATTTAGGCCCCGCCACCCAGACAGAGGAGAGAGGTCCCGTAACAGAGAATCTGGCCTTATGTCAGCACAGAATCTGTCTTCATGTCATAGCAGAGAATCAGGCATCACGTCACCCACCACTGGAACAGGCCACTGTCACACATTTAGGCCCAGGCACCCAGACAGAGGAGAGAGGTCCCGTAACAGAGAATCTGGCCTTATGTCAGCACAGAATCTGTCTTCATGTAATAGCAGAGAATCAGGCTTCACGTCACCCACCACTGGAACAAGCCACTATCACACATTTAGGCCCCGGCACCCAGGCAGAGGAGAGAGGTCCCGTAACAGAGAATCTGGCCTTATGTCAGTGCAGAATCAGTCTTCATGTCATAGCAGAGAATCAGGCTTCACGTCACCCACCACTGGAACAGGCCACTGTCACACATTTAGGCCTCGGCACCCAGACAGAGGAGAGAGGTCCCGTAACAGAGAATCTGGCCTTATGTCAGCACAGAATCAGTCTTCATGTCATAGCAGAGAATCAGGCTTCACGTCACCCACCACTGGAACAGGCCACTGTCACACATTTAGGCCCAGGCACCCAGACAGAGGAGAGAGGTCCCGTAACAGAGAATCTGGTCTTATGTCAGCACAGAATCTGTCTTCATGTCATAGCAGAGAATCAGGCTTCACGTCACCCACCACTGGAACAGGCCACTGTCACACATTTAGGCCCAGGCACCCAGGCAGAGGAGAGAGGTCCCGTAACAGAGAATCTGGCCTTATGTCAGCACAGAATTAGTCTTCATGTCATAGCAGAGAATCAGGCTTCACGTCACCCACCACTGGAACAGGCCACTGTCACACATTTAGGCCCAGGCACCCAGGCAGAGGAGAGAGGTCCCGTAACAGAGAATCTGGCCTTATGTCAGCACAGAATCAGTCTTCATGTCATAGCAGAGAATCAGGCTTCACGTCACCTACCACTGGAACAAGCCACTGTCACACATTTAGGCCCAGGCACCCAGACAGAGGAGAGAGGTCCCGTAACAGAGAATCTGGCCTTATGTCAGCGCAGAATCAGTCTTCATGTCATAGCAGAGAATCAGGCATCACGTCACCCACCACTGGAACAGGCCACTGTCACACATTTAGGCCCCGGCACCCAGACAGAGGAGAGAGGTCCCGTAACAGAGAATCTGGCCTTATGTCAGCACAGAATCAGTCTTCATGTCATAGCAGAGAATCAGGCATCACGTCACCCACCACTGGAACAGGCCAATGTCACACATTTAGGCCCCGGCACCCAGACAGAGGAGAGAGGTCCCGTAACAGAGAATCTGGCCTTATGTCAGCACAGAATCAGTCTTCATGTCATAGCAGAGAATCAGGCATCACGTCACCCACCACTGGAACAGGCCACTGTCACACATTTAGGCCCAGGCACCCAGACAGAGGAGAGAGGTCCCGTAACAGAGAATCTGGCCTTATGTCAGCACAGAATCTGTCTTCATGTCATAGCAGAGAATCAGGTTTCACGTCACCCACCACTGGAACAAGCCACTGTCACACATTTAGGCCCCAGCACCCAGACAGAGGAGAGAGGTCCCGTAACAGAGAATCTGGCCTTATGTCAGCGCAGAATCAGTCTTCATGTCATAGCAGAGAATCAGGCTTCACATCACCCACCACTGGAACAGGCCACTGTCACACATTTAGGCCCCGGCACCCAGGCAGAGGAGAGAGGTCCCGTAACAGAGAATCTGGCATTATGTCAGCACAGAATCTGTCTTCATGTCATAGCAGAGAATCAGGCTTCACGTCACCCAACACTGGAACAGGCCACTGTCACACATTTAGGCCCCGGCACCCAGACAGAGGAGAGAGGTCCCGTAACAGAGAATCTGGCCTTATGTCAGCGCAGAATCAGTCTTCATGTCATAGCAGAGAATCAGGCTTCACGTCACCCACCACTGGAACAGGCTACTGTCACACATTTAGGCCCAGGCACCCAGACAGAGGAGAGAGGTCCCGTAACAGAGAATCTGGCCTTATGTCAGCACAGAATCTGTCTTCATGTCATAGCAGAGAATCAGGCTTCACGTCACCCACTACTGGGACAGGCCACTGTCACACATTTAGGCTCAGGCACCCAGACAGAGGAGAGAGGTCCCGTAACAGAGAATCTGGCCTTATGTCAGCGCAGAATCAGTCTTCATGTCATAGCAAAGAATCAGGCTTCACGTCACCCACCACTGGAACAGGCCACTGTCACACATTTAGGCCCCGGCACCCAGACAGAGGAGACAGGTCCCGTAACAGAGAATCTGGCCTTATGTCAGCACAGAATCTGTCTTCATGTCATAGCAGAGAATCAGGCTTTACGTCACCCACCACTGTAACAGGCCACTGTCACACATTTAGGCCCAGGCACCCAGACAGAGGAGAGAGGTCCCGTAACAGAGAATCTGGCCTTATGTCAGCACAGAATCTGTCTTCATGTCATAGCAGAGAATCAGGCTTCACGTCACCCACCACTGGAACGGGCCACTGTCACACATTTAGGCCCCGGCACCCAGACAGAGGAGAGAGGTCCCGTAACAGAGAATCTGGCCTTATGTCAGCACAGAATCAGTCTTCATGTCATAGCAGAGAATCAGGCATCACGTCACCCACCACTAGAAGAGGCCACTGTCACACATTTAGGCCCAGGCACCCAGACAGAGTAGAGAGGTCCCGTAACAGAGAATCTGGCCTTATGTCAGCAAAGAATCTGTCTTCATGTCATAGCAGAGAATCAGGCTTCACGTCACCCACCACTGGAACAGGCCACTGTCACACATTTAGGCCCCGGCACCCAGACAGAGGAGAGAGGTCCCGTAACAGAGAATCTGGCCTTATGTCAGTGCAGAATCAGTCTTCATGCCATAGCAGAGAATCAGGCATCACGTCACCCACCACTGGAACAGGCCACTGTCACACATTTAGGCCCCGGCACCCAGACAGAGGAGAGAGTTCCCGTAACAGAGAATCTGGCCTTATGTCAGCACAGAATCAGTCTTCATGTCATAGCAGAGAAACAGGCATCACGTCACCCACCACTGGAACAGGCCACTGTCACACATTTAGGCCCAGGCACCCAGACAGAGGAGAGAGGTCCCGTAACAGAGAATCTGGCCGTATGTCAGCACAGAATCTGTCTTCATGTCATAGCAGAGAATCAGGCTTCACGTCACCCACCACTTGAACAAGCCACTGTCACACATTTAGGCCCCGGCACCCAGACAAAGGAGAGAGGTCCCGTAACAGAGAATCTGGCCTTATGTCAGCGCAGAATCAGTCTTCATGTCATAGCAGAGAATCAGGCTTCACGTCACCCACCACTGGAACAGGCCACTGTCACACATTTAGGCCCCAGCACCCAGACAGAGGAGAGAGGTCCCATAACAAAGAATCTGGCCTTATGTCAGCGCAGAATCAGTCTTCATGCCATAGCAGAGAATCAGGCATCACGTCACCCACCACTGGAACAGGCCACTGTCACACATTTAGGCCCCGGCACCCAGACAGAGGAGAGAGTTCCCGTAACAGAGAATCTGGCCTTATGTCAGCACAGAATCAGTCTTCATGTCATAGCAGAGAAACAGGCATCACGTCACCCACCACTGGAACAGGCCACTGTCACACATTTAGGCCCAGGCACCCAGACAGAGGAGAGAGGTCCCGTAACAGAGAATCTGGCCGTATGTCAGCACAGAATCTGTCTTCATGTCATAGCAGAGAATCAGGCTTCACGTCACCCACCACTTGAACAAGCCACTGTCACACATTTAGGCCCCGGCACCCAGACAAAGGAGAGAGGTCCCGTAACAGAGAATCTGGCCTTATGTCAGCACAGAATCTGTCTTCATGTCATAGCAGAGAATCAGGCATCACGTCACCCACCACTGGAACAGGCCACTGTCGCACATTTAGGCCCCGGCACCCAGAGAGAGGAGAGAGGTCCCGTAACAGAGAATCTGGCCTTATGTCAGCACAGAATCAGTCTTCATGTCATAGCAGAGAATCAGGCATCACGTCACCCACCACTGGAACAGGCAACTGTCACACATTTAGGCCCAGGCACCCAGACAGAGGAGAGAGGTCCCGTAACAGAGAATCTGGCCTTATGTCAGCACAGAATCTGTCTTCATGTCATAGCAGAGAATCAGGCTTCACGTCACCCACCACTGGAACAAGCCACTGTCACACATATAGGCCCCGGCACCCAGACAGAGGAGAGAGGTCCCGTAACAGAGAATCTGGCCTTATGTCAGAGAATCAGGCTTCACATCACCCACCACTGGAACAGGCCACTGTCACACATTTAGGCCCCGGCACCCAGGCAGAGGAGAGAGGTCCCGTAACAGAGAATCTGGCCTTATGTCAGCGCAGAATCAGACTTCATGTCATAGCAGAGAATCAGGCTTCACGTCACCCACCACTGGAACAGGCTACTGTCACACATTTAGGCCCAGGCACCCAGACAGAGGAGAGAGGTCCCGTAACAGAGAATCTGGCCTTATGTCAGCACAGAATCTGTCTTCATGTCATAGCAGAGAATCAGGCTTCACGTCACCCACTACTGGAACAGGCCACTGTCACACATTTAGGCCCAGGCACCCAGACAGAGGAGAGAGGTCCCGTAACAGAGAATCTGGCCTTATGTCAGCACAGAATCAGTCTTCATGTCATAGCAGAGAATCAGGCATCACGTCACCCACCACTGGAAGAGGCCACTGTCACACATTTAGGCCCAGGCACCCAGACAGAGGAGAGAGGTCCCGTAACAGAGAATCTGGCCTTATGTCAGCACAGAATCTGTCTTCATGTCATAGCAGAGAATCAGGCTTCACGTCACCCACCACTGGAACAAGCCACTGTCACACATTTAGGCCCCGGCACCCAGACAGAGGAGAGAGGTCCCGTAACAGAGAATCTGGCCTTATGTCAGCGCAGAATCAGTCTTCATGTCATAGCAGAGAATCAGGCATCACGTCACCCACCACTGGAACAGGCCACTGTCACACATTTAGGCCCCGGCACCCGTAGGAGGAGAGAGGTCCCGTAACAGAGAATCTGGCCTTATGTCAGCACAGAATCAGTCTTCATGTCATAGCAGAGAATCAGGCATCACATCACCCACCACTGGAACAGGCCACTGTCACACATTTAGGCCCAGGCACCCAGACAGAGGAGAGAGTTCCCGTAACAGAGAATCTGGCCTTATGTCAGCACAGAATCTGTCTTCATGTCATAGCAGAGAATCAGGCTTCACGTCACCCACCACTGGAACAAGCCACTGTCACACATTTAGGCCCCAGCACCCAGACAGAGGAGAGAGGTCCCATAACAGAGAATCTGGCCTTATGTCAGCGCAGAATCAGTCTTCATGTCATAGCAGAGAATCAGGCTTCACATCACCCACCACTGGAACAGGCCACTGTCACACATTTAGGCCCCGGCACCCAGGCAGAGGAGAGAGGTCCCGTAACAGAGAATCTGGCATTATGTCAGCACAGAATCTGTCTTCATGTCATAGCAGAGAATCAGGCCTTACGTCACCCACCACTGGAACAGGCCACTGTCACACATTTAGGCCCCGGCACCCAGACAGAGGAGAGAGGTCCCGTAACAGAGAATCTGGCCTTATGTCAGCGCAGAATCAGTCTTCATGTCATAGCAGAGAATCAGGCTTCACGTCACCCACCAGTGGAACAGGCTACTGTCACACATTTAGGCCCAGGCACCCAGACAGAGGAGAGAGGTCCCGTAACAGAGAATCTGGCCTTATGTCAGCACAGAATCTGTCTTCATGTCATAGCAGAGAATCAGGCTTCACGTCACCCACTACTGGAACAGGCCACTGTCACACATTTAGGCCCAGGCACCCAGACAGAGGAGAGAGGTCCCGTAACAGAGAATCTGGCCTTATGTCAGCAAAGAATCTGTCTTCATGTCATAGCAGAGAATCAGGCTTCACGTCACCCACCACTGGAACAGGCCACTGTCACACATTTAGGCCCAGGCACCCAGACAGAGGAGAGAGGTCCCGTAACAGAGAATCTGGCCTTATGTCAGCGCAGAATCAGTCTTCATGTCATAGCAGAGAATCAGGCATCACGTCACCCACCACTGGAACAGGCCACTGTCACACATTTAGGCCCCGGCACCCAGACAGAGGAGAGAGGTCCCGTAACAGAGAATCTGGCCTTATGTCAGCACAGAATCAGTCTTCATGTCATAGCAGAGAATCAGGCATCACGTCACCCACCACTGGAACAGGCCAATGTCACACATTTAGGCCCCGGCACCCAGACAGAGGAGAGAGGTCCCGTAACAGAGAATCTGGCCTTATGTCAGCACAGAATCTGTCTTCATGTCATAGCAGAGAATCAGGCATCACGTCACCCACCACTGGAACAGGCCACTGTCACACATTTAGGCCCAGGCACCCAGACAGAGGAGAGAGGTCCCGTAACAGAGAATCTGGCCTTATGTCAGCACAGAATCTGTCTTCATGTAATAGCAGAGAATCAGGCTTCACGTCACCCACCACTGGAACAAGCCACTATCACACATTTAGGCCCCGGCACCCAGGCAGAGGAGAGAGGTCCCGTAACAGAGAATCTGGCCTTATGTCAGTGCAGAATCAGTCTTCATGTCATAGCAGAGAATCAGGCTTCACGTCACCCACCACTGGAACAGGCCACTGTCACACATTTAGGCCTCGGCACCCAGACAGAGGAGAGAGGTCCCGTAACAGAGAATCTGGCCTTATGTCAGCACAGAATCAGTCTTCATGTCATAGCAGAGAATCAGGCTTCACGTCACCCACCACTGGAACAGGCCACTGTCACACATTTAGGCCCAGGCACCCAGACAGAGGAGAGAGGTCCCGTAACAGAGAATCTGGTCTTATGTCAGCACAGAATCTGTCTTCATGTCATAGCAGAGAATCAGGCTTCACGTCACCCACCACTGGAACAGGCCACTGTCACACATTTAGGCCCAGGCACCCAGGCAGAGGAGAGAGGTCCCGTAACAGAGAATCTGGCCTTATGTCAGCACAGAATCAGTCTTCATGTCATAGCAGAGAATCAGGCTTCACGTCACCCACCACTGGAACAGGCCACTGTCACACATTTAGGCCCAGGCACCCAGGCAGAGGAGAGAGGTCCCGTAACAGAGAATCTGGCCTTATGTCAGCACAGAATCAGTCTTCATGTCATAGCAGAGAATCAGGCTTCACGTCACCTACCACTGGAACAAGCCACTGTCACACATTTAGGCCCAGGCACCCAGACAGAGGAGAGAGGTCCCGTAACAGAGAATCTGGCCTTATGTCAGCGCAGAATCAGTCTTCATGTCATAGCAGAGAATCAGGCATCACGTCACCCACCACTGGAACAGGCCACTGTCACACATTTAGGCCCCGGCACCCAGACAGAGGAGAGAGGTCCCGTAACAGAGAATCTGGCCTTATGTCAGCACAGAATCAGTCTTCATGTCATAGCAGAGAATCAGGCATCACGTCACCCACCACTGGAACAGGCCAATGTCACACATTTAGGCCCCGGCACCCAGACAGAGGAGAGAGGTCCCGTAACAGAGAATCTGGCCTTATGTCAGCACAGAATCAGTCTTCATGTCATAGCAGAGAATCAGGCATCACGTCACCCACCACTGGAACAGGCCACTGTCACACATTTAGGCCCAGGCACCCAGACAGAGGAGAGAGGTCCC
This sequence comes from Bufo bufo, assembly GCF_905171765.1. Lineage (NCBI taxonomy): Eukaryota > Metazoa > Chordata > Amphibia > Anura > Bufonidae > Bufo > Bufo bufo. Next base: position 690,938,255 of record NC_053391.1, read on the forward strand.
GTAACAGAGAATCTGGCCTTATGTCAGCACAGAATCTGTCTTCATGTCATAGCAGAGAATCAGGTTTCACGTCACCCACCACTGGAACAAGCCACTGTCACACATTTAGGCCCCAGCACCCAGACAGAGGAGAGAGGTCCCGTAACAGAGAATCTGGCCTTATGTCAGCGCAGAATCAGTCTTCATGTCATAGCAGAGAATCAGGCTTCACATCACCCACCACTGGAACAGGCCACTGTCACACATTTAGGCCCCGGCACCCAGGCAGAGGAGAGAGGTCCCGTAACAGAGAATCTGGCATTATGTCAGCACAGAATCTGTCTTCATGTCATAGCAGAGAATCAGGCTTCACGTCACCCAACACTGGAACAGGCCACTGTCACACATTTAGGCCCCGGCACCCAGACAGAGGAGAGAGGTCCCGTAACAGAGAATCTGGCCTTATGTCAGCGCAGAATCAGTCTTCATGTCATAGCAGAGAATCAGGCTTCACGTCACCCACCACTGGAACAGGCTACTGTCACACATTTAGGCCCAGGCACCCAGACAGAGGAGAGAGGTCCCGTAACAGAGAATCTGGCCTTATGTCAGCACAGAATCTGTCTTCATGTCATAGCAGAGAATCAGGCTTCACGTCACCCACTACTGGGACAGGCCACTGTCACACATTTAGGCTCAGGCACCCAGACAGAGGAGAGAGGTCCCGTAACAGAGAATCTGGCCTTATGTCAGCAAAGAATCTGTCTTCATGTTATAGCAGAGAATCAGGCTTCACGTCACCCACCACTGGAACAGGCCACTGTCACACATTTAGGCCCAGGCACCCAGACAGAGGAGAGAGGTCCCGTAACAGAGAATCTGGCCTTATGTCAGCGCAGAATCAGTCTTCATGTCATAGCAGAGAATCAGGCATCACGTCACCCACCACTGGAACAGGCCACTGTCACACATTTAGGCCCCGGCACCCAGACAGAGGAGAGAGGTCCCGTAACAGAGAATCTGGCCTTATGTCAGCACAGAATCAGTCTTCATGTCATAGCAGAGAATCAGGCATCACGTCACCCACCACTGGAACAGGCCAATGTCACACATTTAGGCCCCTACACCCAGACAGAGGAGAGAGGTCCCGTAACAGAGAATCTGGCCTTATGTCAGCACAGAATCTGTCTTCATGTCATAGCAGAGAATCAGGCATCACGTCACCCACCACTGGAACAGGCCACTGTCACACATTTAGGCCCAGGCACCCAGACAGAGGAGAGAGGTCCCGTAACAGAGAATCTGGCCTTATGTCAGCACAGAATCTGTCTTCATGTAAAAGCAGAGAATCAGGCTTCACGTCACCCACCACTGGAACAAGCCACTGTCACACATTTAGGCCTCGGCACCCAGACAGAGGAGAGAGGTCCCGTAACAGAGAATCTGGCCTTATGTCAGCACAGAATCAGTCTTCATGTCATAGCAGAGAATCAGGCTTCACGTCACCCACCACTGGAACAGGCCACTGTCACACATTTAGGCCCAGGCACCCAGACAGAGGAGAGAGGTCCCGTAACAGAGAATCTGGTCTTATGTCAGCACAGAATCTGTCTTCATGTCATAGCAGAGAATCAGGCTTCACGTCACCCACCACTGGAACAGGCCACTGTCACACATTTAGGCCCAGGCACCCAGGCAGAGGAGAGAGGTCCCGTAACAGAGAATCTGGCCTTATGTCAGCACAGAATCAGTCTTCATGTCATAGCAGAGAATCAGGCTTCACGTCACCCACCACTGGAACAGGCCACTGTCACACATTTAGGCCCAGGCACCCAGGCAGAGGAGAGAGGTCCCGTAACAGAGAATCTGGCCTTATGTCAGCATAGAATCAGTCTTCATGTCATAGCAGAGAATCAGGCTTCACGTCACCTACCACTGGAACAAGCCACTGTCACACATTTAGGCCCAGGCACCCAGACAGAGGAGAGAGGTCCCGTAACAGAGAATCTGGCCTTATGTCAGTGCAGAATCAGTCTTCATGTCATAGCAGAGAATCAGGCTTCACGTCACCCACCACTGGAACAGGCCACTGTCACACATTTAGGCCCCGGCACCCAGACAGAGGAGAGAGGTCCCGTAACAGAGAATCTGGCCTTATGTCAGCACAGAATCAGTCTTCATGTCATAGCAGAGAATCAGGCATCACGTCACCCACCACTGGAACAGGCCACTGTCACACTTTTAGGCCCAGGCACCCAGACAGAGGAGAGAGGTCCCGTAACAGAGAATCTGGCCTTATGTCAGCACAGAATCTGTCTTCATGTCATAACAGAGAATCAGACTTCACGTCACCCACCACTGGAACAAGCCACTGTCACACATTTAGGCCCCGGCACCCAGACAGAGGAGAGAGGTCCCGTAACAGAGAATCTGGCCTTATGTCAGCGCAGAATCAGTCTTCATGTCATAGCAGAGAATCAGGCTTCACGTCACCCACCACTGGAACAGGCCACTGTCACACATTTAGGCCCCTACACCCAGGCAGAGGAGAGAGGTCCCGTAACAGAGAATCTGGCCTTATGTCAGCACAGAATCTGCCTTCATGTCATAGCAGAGAATCAGGCTTCACGTCACCCACCACTGGAACAGGCCACTGTCACACTTTTAGACCCCGGCACCCAGGCAGAGGAGAGAGGTCCCGTAACAGAGAATCTGGCCTTATGTCAGCACAGAATCAGTCTTCATGTCATAGCAGAGAATCAGGCTTCACGTCACCCACCACTGGAACAGGCCACTGTCACACATTTAGGCCCAGGCACCCAGGCAGAGGAGAGAGGTCCCGTAACAGAGAATCTGGCCTTATGTCAGCACAGAATCTGTCTTCATGTCATAGCAGAGAATCAGACTTCACGTCACCCACCACTGGAACAAGCCACTGTCACACATTTAGGCCCCGGCACCCAGACAGAGGAGAGAGGTCCCGTAACAGAGAATCTGGCCTTATGTCAGCACAGAATCAGTCTTCATGTCATAGCAGAGAATCAGGCATCACGTCACCCACCACTGGAACAGGCCACTGTCACACTTTTAGGCCCAGGCACCCAGACAGAGGAGAGAGGTCCCGTAACAGAGAATCTGGCCTTATGTCAGCGCAGAATCAGTCTTCATGTCATAGCAGAGAATCAGGCTTCACGTCACCCACCACTGGAACAGGCCACTGTCACACATTTAGGCCCCTACACCCAGGCAGAGGAGAGAGGTCCCGTAACAGAGAATCTGGCCTTATGTCAGCACAGAATCTGCCTTCATGTCATAGCAGAGAATCAGGCTTCACGTCACCCACCACTGGAACAGGCCACTGTCACACTTTTAGACCCCGGCACCCAGACAGAGGAGAGAGGTCCCGTAACAGAGAATCTGGCCTTATATCAGCGCAGAATCAGTCTTCATGTCATAGCAGAGAATCAGGCTTCACGTCACCCACCACTGGAACAGGCCACTGTCACACATTTAGGCCCAGGCACCCAGACAGAGGAGAGAGGTCCCGTAACAGAGAATCTGGCCTTATGTCAGCACAGAATCTATCTTCATGTCATAGCAGAGAATCAGGCTTCACATCACCCACCACTGGAACAGGCCACTGTCACACATTTAGGCCCAGGCACCCAGGCAGAGGAGAGAGGTCCCGTAACAGAGAATCTGGCCTTATGTCAGCACAGAATCAGTCTTCATGTCATAGCAGAGAATCAGGCTTCACGTCTTCCATCACTGGAACAGGCCACTGTCACACATTTAGGCCCCGGCACCCAGGCAGAGGAGAGAGGTCCCGTAACAGAGAATCTGGCCTTATGTCAGCACAGAATCATTCTTCATGTCATAGCAGAGAATCAGGCTTCACGTCACCCACCACTGGAACAGGCCACTGTCACACATTTAGGCCCCGGCACCCAGACAGAGGAGAGGTTCATTAAACTTTGGGTTGCCCCGCAATATAATGGTAAAATGAAAATAAAAATAGTATTGAATGAGGAAGTGCCCTGGAGTACAATAATATATTGTTAAGGGGAGGTAGTTAATATCTAATCTGCACAAGGGATGGACAGGTCCTGTGGGATCCATGCCTGGTTCATTTTTATGAACGTCAGCTTGTCCACATTGGCTGTAGACAGGCGGCTGCGTTTGTCTGTAATGACGCCCCCTGCCGTGCTGAATACACGTTCAGACAAAACGCTGGCCGCCGGGCAGGCCAGCACCTCCAAGGCATAAAAGGCTAGCTCTGGCCACGTGGACAATTTGGAGACCCAGAAGTTGAATGGAACCGAACCATCAGTCAGTACGTGGAGGGGTGTGCACAGGTACTGTTCCACCATGTTAGTGAAATGTTGCTTCCTGCTAACACGTTCTGTATCAGGTGGCGGTGCAGTTAGCTGTGGCGTGGTGACAAAACTTTTCCACATCTCTGCCATGCTAACCCTGCCCTCAGAGGAGCTGGCCGTGACACAGCTGCGTTGGCGACCTCTTGCTCCTCCTCTGCCTTCGCCTTGGGCTTCCACTGGTTCCCCTGTGACATTTGGGAATGCTCTCAGTAGCGCGTCTACCAACGTGCGCTTGTACTCGCGCATCTTCCTATCACGCTCCAGTGTAGGAAGTAAGGTGGGCACATTGTCTTTGTACCGGGGATCCAGCAGGGTGGCAACCCAGTAGTCCGCACACGTTAAAGTGTGGGCAACTCTGCTGTCGTTGCGCAGGCACTGCAGCATGTAGTCGCTCATGTGTGCCAGTCTGCCCAGAGGTAAGGACAAGCTGTCCTCTGTGGGAGGTGTATCGTCATCGTCCTGTGTTTCCCCCCAGCCACGCACCAGTGATGGGCCCGAGCTGCTTTGGGTGCCACCCCGCTGTGAACATGCTTCATCCTCATCCTCCTCCACCTCCTCCTCATCCTCGTCCTCCTCGTCCTCCAGTAGTGGGCCCTGTCTGGCCACATTTGTACCTGGTCTCTGGTGTTGCAAAAAACCTCCCTCTGAGTCACTTCGAAGAGACTGGCCTGAAAGTGCTAAAAATGACCCCTCTTCCTCCTCTTCCTTCTGGGCCACCTCCTCTTCCATTTGGCGCCGGTGGTGTCGTGGAGTGGGCCTGCTGTGTAACCTGCACTCCCTGAAGTGTATGGTAGCTGTCATGGCACCTAACAGGTAGTATACAATGCAGGTACGTGGAACCTACACTCCCTGAAGTGTATGGTAGCCGTTATGGCACCTAACAGGTAGAATTTAGCGTAGGAACCCGTCTAACAGAGATCGCCTTGACGCTCGGCAGACGGGCTCAAATAATTTTGTACAAAACGATTTGCCAAGTATCTCGCACTTATAGTGTAGCACTTGTTATTATTACGCAATTTTGTACTTTATATTGCAGTTTATTGTCGCATTGCATGTTTCTGTCTTTTAATGTTGTTCCCTGCCATAGCAATGTGCTACTGCGGTTTGGTGAGTGCTGACTGACCCCCTTTTTTGCCTTTTCTTTGCAGTTTGTACTGGAGGTGTGGCTGCCTCCTCAGTCCTGCACTCCTGACCATCCTGTTTGCCCTATAGGCTGATTTTAATTAGTGTTAGTACATAGTCAGGCCTGCTCCCCCTCACTCACTGATGCCATGGCACCAGGAGTGAGATAGTTTGTGGACTCTCACTGCAATCCTTGGTAGCCATTTGGCGCCGGTGGTGTCGTGGAGTGGGCCTGCTGTGTAACCTGCACTCCCTGAAGTGTATGGTAGCTGTCATGGCACCTAACAGGTAGTATACAATGCAGGTACGTGGAACCTACACTCCCTGAAGTGTATGGTAGCCGTTATGGCACCTAACAGGTAGAATTTAGCGTAGGAACCCGTCTAACAGAGATCGCCTTGACGCTCGGCAGACGGGCTCAAATAATTTTGTACAAAACGATTTGCCAAGTATCTCGCACTTATAGTGTAGCACTTGTTATTATTACGCAATTTTGTACTTTATATTGCAGTTTATTGTCGCATTGCATGTTTCTGTCTTTTAATGTTGTTCCCTGCCATAGCAATGTGCTACTGCGGTTTGGTAAGTGCTGACTGACCCCCTTTTTTGGCTTTTCTTTGCAGTTTGTACTGGAGGTGTGGCTGCCTCCTCAGTCCTGCACTCCTGACCATCCTGTTTGCCCTATAGGCTGATTTTAATTAGTGTTAGTACATAGTCAGGCCTGCTCCCCCTCACTCACTGATGCCATGGCACCAGGAGTGAGATAGTTTGTGGACTCTCACTGCAATCCTTGGTAGCCATTTGGCGCCGGTGGTGTCGTGGAGTGGGCCTGCTGTGTAACCTGCACTCCCTGAAGTGTATGGTAGCTGTCATGGCACCTAACAGGTAGTATACAATGCAGGAACGTGGAACCTACACTCCCTGAAGTGTATGGTAGCCGTTATGGCACCTAACAGGTAGAATTTAGCGTAGGAACCCGTCTAACAGAGATCGCCTTGACGCTCGGCAGACGGGCTCAAATAATTTTGTACAAAACGATTTGCCAAGTATCTCGCACTTATAGTGTAGCACTTGTTATTATTACGCAATTTTGTACTTTATATTGCAGTTTATTGTCGCATTGCATGTTTCTGTCTTTTAATGTTGTTCCCTGCCATAGCAATGTGCTACTGCGGTTTGGTAAGTGCTGACTGACCCCCTTTTTTGGCTCCTCTTCCAACATCGCCCTAAGTGTTTTCTCAAGGAGACATAGAAGTGGTATTGTAACGCTGATAACGGCGTCATCGCCACTGGCCATGTTGGTGGAGTACTCAAAACAGCGCAACAGGGCACACAGGTCTCGCATAGAGGCCCAGTCATTGGTGGTGAAGTGGGTCTGATCCGCAGTGCGACTGACCCGTGCGTGCTGCTGCTGAAACTCCACTATGGCCTGCTGCTGCTCGCACAGTCTGTCCAGCATGTGCAAGGTGGAGTTCCACCTGGTGGGCACGTCGCATATGAGGCAGTGAGCGGGAAGGCCGAAGTTACGCTGTAGCGCAGAAAGGCGAGCAGCGGCAGGGTGTGAACGCCGGAAGCGCGAACAAACGGCCCGCACTTTATGCAGCAGCTCTGACATGTCGGGGTAGTTGCGAATGAACTTCTGCACCACCAAATTCAGCACATGCGCCAGGCAAGGGATGTGCGTCAAACCGGCTAGTCCCAGAGCTGCAACGAGATTTCGCCCATTATCGCACACCACCAGGCCGGGCTTGAGGCTCACCGGCAGCAACCACTCGTCGGTCTGTTGTTCTATACCCCCCCACAACTCCTGTGCGGTGTGGGGCCTGTCCCCCAAACATATGAGTTTCAGAACGGCCTGCTGACGTTTACCCCGGGCTGTGCTGAAGTTGGTGGTGAAGGTGTGTGGACTGGATGAGCAGGTGGTAGAAGAGGAGGAGGAAGCTGAGTAGGAGGAGGAGGAGACAGGAGGCAAAGAATGTTGCCCTGCGATCCTTGGCGGCGGAAGGACGTGCGCCAAACAGCTCTCCGCCTGGGGCCCAGCCGCCACTACATTTACCCAGTGTGCAGTTAGGGAGATATAGCGTCCCTGGCCGTGCTTACTGGTCCTCGTATCTGTGGTTAGGTGGACCTTGCCACAGATGGCGTTGCGCAGTGCACACTTGATTTTATCGGACACTTGGTTGTGCAGGGAAGGCACGGCTCTCTTGGAGAAGTAGTGCCGGCTGGGAACAACATACTGTGGGACAGCAAGCGACATGAGCTGTTTGAAGCTGTGTGTGTCCACCAGCCTAAATGACAGCATTTCATAGGCCAGTAGTTTAGAAATGCTGGCATTCAGGGCCAGGGATCGAGGGTGGCTAGGTGGGAATTTACGCTTTCTCTCAAATGTTTGTGAGATGGAGAGCTGAACGCTGCCGTGTGACATGGTTGAGATGCTTGGTGACGCAGGTGGTGGTGTTGGTGGTACATCCCATGTTTGCTGGGCGGCAGGTGCCAACGTTCCTCCAGAGGCGGAGGAAGAGGCCGAGGCGGCGGCAGCAGCAGCAGAAGAGGCCGAGGCGGCGGAAGCAGCAGAAGAGGCCGAGGCGGCAGCAGCAGAAGAGGTAGCAGGGGAAGCCTGAGTGACTTCCTTGTTTTTAAGGTGTTTACTCCACTGCAGTTCATGCTTTGCATGCAGGTGCCTGGTCATGCAGGTTGTGCTAAGGTTCAGAACGTTAATGCCTCGCTTCAGGCTCTGATGGCACAGCGTGCAAACCACTCGGGTCTTGTCGTCAGCACATTGTTTGAAGAAGTGCCATGCCAGGGAACTCCTTGAAGCTGCCTTTGGGGTGCTCGGTCCCAGATGGCGGCGGTCAGTAGCAGGCGGAGTCTCTTAGCGGCGGGTGTTCTGATTTTGCCCACTGTCCCCTCTTTTGCTACGCTGTTGGCTCGGTCTCACCACTGCCTCTTCCTCTGAACTGTGAAAGTCAGTGGCACGACCTTCATTCCATGTGGGGTCTAGGACCTCATCGTCCCCTGCATCGTCTTCCACCCAGTCTTGATCCCTGACCTCCTGTTCAGTCTGCACACTGCAGAAAGACGCAGCAGTTGGCACCTGTGTTTCGTCATCATCAGAGACGTGCTGAGGTGGTATTCCAATGTCCTCATCATCAGGAAACATAAGTGGTTGTGCGTTAGTGCATTCTATCTCTTCCACCCCTGGGGAAGGGCTAGGTGGATGCCCTTGGGAAACCCTGGCAGCAGAGTTTTCAAACAGCACAAGAGACTGCTGCATAACTTGAGGCTCAGACAGTTTCCCTGATATGCATGGGGGTGATGTGACAGACCGATGGGCTTGGTTTTCATGCGCCATCTGTGCGCTTTCTGCAGAAGACTGGGTGGTAGATAATGTGAACGTGCTGGATGCACTGTCGGCCACCCAATTGACTAATGCCTGTACCTGCTCAGGCCTTACCATCCTTAGAACGGCATTGGGCCCCACCAAATATCGCTGTAAATTCTGCTGGCTACTGGGACCTGAGGTAGTTGGTTCACTAGGACGTGTGGCTGTGGCAGAACGGCCACGTCCTCTCCCAGCACCAGAGGGTCCATTAACACCACCACGACTATGTCCACGTCCGCGTCCCTTATTAGATGTTTTCCTCATTGTTCCCGTTCACCACAATTTTGAGAATGGCAAATTTGGGAATAGTTTTTCAACCCAGAACAAAAACTGTGCTTTTACGGTCACTACAAATAACTTGACCAGCTAAAACAGTGCAGATTTGGTTGAATAGAAATGTGAGGCCTTTTTTTTTTTTGCGCTGTGTGACAGGTATAGGTTTAATCACAGAATTAGACTTGTATCTGCACGCTAGCGTGTGTGTTAAGTTTTTCTGAATGAAACTATCAGCACCTTGAATCTAAGATATCCTTTTTGGGATAGATTTCAAGTAGGCCTGATATAGCAGAAACTACTTATTTTGAGAATGTCAAATTTGGGAATAGTTTTTCAACCCAGAACAAAAACTGTGCTTTTACGGTCACTACAAATAACTTGACCAGCTAAAACAGTACAGATTTGGTTGAATAGAAATGTGAGGCCTGTTTTTTTTTGCGCTGTGTAACAGGTATAGGTTTAATTACAGAATTAGACTTGTATCTGCACGGTAGCGTGTGTGTTAAGTTTTTCTGAATGAAACTATCAGCACCTTGAATCTAAGATATCCTTTTTGGGATAGATTTCAAGTAGGCCTGATATAGCAGAAACTACTTATTTTGAGAATGTCAAATTTGGGAATAGTTTTTCAACCCAGAACAAAAACTGTGTCCGGTCACTACAAATAACTTGACCAGCTAAAACAGTACAGATTTGGTTAAATAGAAATGTCAGGTCTATTTTTTAGGCGCTGGGTGACAGGCTCAACCTGCCCCTGATGTAGTATATGGCCAAAAAATAACCACACTATTGATGGTTAAATGCACTTGGGTGACACAGGCTCAGCCTGCACCAGATGTAGTATATGGCCAAAAAATAACCAGACTGTTGATGGTTAAATGCACTTCGGTGACACAGGCTCAGCCTGCAGCTGATGTAGTATATGGCCAAAAAATAACCAGACTGTTGATGGTTAAATGCACTTCGGTGACACAGGCTCAGCCTGCAGCTGATGTAGGATATAGCAAAAAATAACCACACTATTGATGGTTAAATACACTTGGTGATAGCTTGTGCTGGCGCACCACAAGCCACAAAATGGCCGCCGATCACCCCAGAAAAAAGTGATCTAAAAACGCTCTGGGCAGCCTAAAAAAAGTGAGCAAGTCGATATTAGCACTTCAATGATCCACAGCTGGAGATTGATCACAGAATGAAGTCTTTTGGAGGTGTTAATCTGCCTAATCTCGCCCTAACGTAGCAGCAGCAACCTCTCCCTATGCTTGAATCAGCAGAGTGACGTGCAGCGCTACGTGACCCAAGCTTATATAGAGGCTGGGTCACATGCTGCACTGGCCAATCACAGCCATGCCAATAGTAGGCAAGGCTGTGATGGCCTCTTGGGGCAAGTAGTATGACGCTTGTTGATTGGCTGCTTTGCAGCCTTTCAAAAAGTGCCAAGAAAGCGCCGAACACCGAACCCGAACTTTTACGAAAATGTTCGGGTCCGTGTCACGGACACCCCAAAATTCGGTACGAACCCGAACTATACAGTTCGGGTTCGCTCATCCCTAGTCCCAGACAATCCAAGGTGTTTGTCACCCAACGCCAGTTTCTGGGACCACCATTGCCAACAGTAGATAACTCTACTGAAGTAATCAAACACAAATGGCCTGAGATCTCGCATAATCCAGACCTTGAGCCTATTGTGTATGAGTACCCCGATCTGTGGGCCCAGGGAAAAAAGATTGTGGCAGACTGATTGGAGTTCAGGTGGACATACAAGGCCCCGACCCTCCACCTCAATAACAATACCGCTTTCCGCCAGAAGCCACCCATTCAATTTTGGACATCGTCCAGGAATTGAAAACTAGGGGGGTGGTCACAGAGGGCAATTCTAAATGCAACAATGCCCTCTGGCCAGTAAAGAAAAAGGACACCAATGCATGGAGGCTTACCATAGACCTCCGGGTCCTTAACAAATACACCCCAATGTTCGCTCCAGTGGTGGCACAGACTCCCGACATCATGGCCAGAATAAGCGGCAAAAGTTGCATATTCTCAACCATAGATGTTGCCAATGGGTTCTTTTCAATTGAACTCACTGAAAACTGTGGGTACAAATTTGCCTTTACAGTAGGGGACAAACATTACATGTTCGGTGTACTCCCCCAGGGGTTCCACAGTAGTCCCACGTATTTTCACCAGGCATTGGCGGCCGTTCTGAGTGTATTTTCACGGCCGGGATGCCTTTGCAATACGTGGACGACTTTCTCTTACACACAGAAACCATAGAAGAACACTTGGTTCTTTTAAAAGAGCTATTGGGACTCCTGGCCAAGTCAGGACTCAAGCTAAGTCTCCACAAGGCAAATTTGGCCAGAACAGAGGTGACTTTCCTTGGAGTCCAAATTTCTTTTGGAGCCAAAGGAATCGTGGCAGCCAGAGTGGAAGCCATGGTAAAGTTACCTAGGCCGGGCACTCTACAGGATTTGAGAAAATTCCTGGGAGTTGCTAATTTCATGAGGGAGTTTATAGAGTATTTTGCTGCCAAAGCGAAACCCCTCTATGAACTCCTCAGAGGAGAAGACCCCTCAATCAAAGGTTGGTCTGATTCACAGGAAGAGGCCTTTTCTACTTTGAAAAGGGATCTCTCCTCGGCCCCTGTATTGGCCACTCCTCATCCTGAAGGGGAAATAGCCATACAGGCGCATGCATGGACGGAGTCTATCTCAGCGGTCCTCCTACAGCAGATAGGGTATGACACTAGACCGCTGGGATACTTCTCCAGGTTACTTTCACCCATTTGAACGAGGGTTCGATGAGTGTGCCAAACAACTGGCAGCCATACACTATGCCGTCAAAACCACCAAGCATATTGTAGGCTTCAGGCCCCTCACTTTGCAGACTCCACACCCTCCATTGGCCCTCCTGCTCCGTGATACACTCCCTGGAGTCTCCCAACAGAGATTCGGGAGGTGGATTATGGATCTCAGTGGCCGAAGTCTGCAGGTGAACCACAAAGCCAAGTATGTTCTGTCCCAGTTACTGAACCTAACTGGAACCGAACATGACTGTGGCCAACCAGCGCATATCAATGCGCCAAAAATTCTCAGGATCGATAAACATCCAGAAGACAGAGTCATCTTTTACAAGGATGGGACCTATGTCACAGGTTTTGCTGTGCTGGATGAGACCACAGGTACCCAGAATCTTGTCAAGTTACCAGGTCACATGTTGGCACAGCGGGCAGAACTGGAGGCGGTCAAGGAAGCCTTGCTTCTTCAACCCCCAGGGAAACAAACTATATATAGAGACAGTTCATATGTAGTTCGTTCTCTCACCCTGCACCTGGACACATGGAAAAGACGAGGATTTGTGGACAGCCAAAACAAACTTCTGGCTCATTAGTCGGTCTTGGGGAACTTTGGGAATGGGGCATGACACACACGGCCGAATCAGCCATCATAAAAATCCCTGCGCATCAGAAAGGGGACGAGCCTTTGACGCTAGGTAACAAGGCAGATGAATTGGCCAAACTAGCGGCAGTGTCTGGGATCCTTCGGGAAACAGGCACTGAACCGCTACCAGCCTACCAGATTGCAGTTTGTACCAACAGGAATAAAGGCCCGGTGTCATTTGAGGAGGAACAAGCCAAAGATCCTCTTCTGGTCAATACAGCAAGGGATCCTGTGTTACGATACCAGTACACAGCAACTTCTTCTTCCCGTGCTTCAGCAGCATATGCAAGCAGAGATAACCAGATTGAACAACCAACTGTTTGGACACCTTGGCCGGGATAAACTCTTGTCTCTCCTGAGAGACAAATTATACTGGCCGGGAATGTCCAACACAGTAGAGGAAGTTACACAACAGTGCCTGGTATGTGCTCAGGTCAACCCAAGGGCGTCAGTCTTGAAGCCGATGTTGCAGCGAGTTCCTCCTGCAGATGGTTTGTGGTCCGCACTACAAATTGATTTTATAGGACCTTTATCAACAGGAAGTCGTAACTAGAGTTGAGCGAACACCTGGATGTTCGGGTTCGAGAAGTTCGGCCGAACTTCCCGGAAATGTTCGGGTTCGGGATCCGAACCCGACCCGAACTTCGTCCCGAACCCGAACCCCATTGAAGTCAATGGGGACCCGAACTTTTCGGTACTAAAAAGGCTGTAAAACAGCCCAGGAAATAGCTAGAGGGCTGCAAAAGGCGCAGCAACATGTAGGTAAATCCCCTGCAAACAAATGTGGATAGGGAAATGAATTAAAATAAAAATTAAAAAAATAAAAATTAACCAATATCAATTGGACAGAGGTCCCATAGCAGAGAATCTGGCTTCACGTCAGCAGAGAATCAGTCTCTTCATGCCATAGCAAAGAATCTGGCTTCATGTCAGCAGAGAATCAGTCTCTTCATGCCATAGCAGAGAATCTGGCTTCATGTCAGCGCAGAATCAGTCTTCATGTCATAGCAGAGAATCAGGCTTCACGTCACCCACCACTGGAACAGGCCACTGTCGCATATTTAGGCCCCGGCACCCAGGCAGAGGAGAGAGGTCCCGTAACAGAGAATCTGGCCTTATGTCAGCACAGAATCTGTCTTCATGTCATAGCAGAGAATCAGGCTTCACGTCACCCACCACTGGAACAGGCCACTGTCACACATTTAGGCCCCGGCACCAAGGCAGAGGAGAGAGGTCCCGTAACAGAGAATCTGGCATTATGTCAGCACAGAATCTGTCTTCATGTCATAGCAGAGAATCAGGCTTCACGTCACCCACCACTGGAACAGGCCACTGTCACACATTTAGGCCCCGGCACCCAGACAGAGGAGAGAGGTCCCGTAACAGAGAATCTGGCCTTATGTCAGCGCAGAATCAGTCTTCATGTCATAGCAGAGAATCAGGCTTCACGTCACCCACCACTGGAACAGGCCACTGTCACACATTTAGGCCCCGGCACCCAGACAGAGGAGAGAGGTCCCGTAACAGAGAATGTGGCCTTATGTCAGCGCAGAATCAGTCTTCATGTCATAGCAGAGAATCAGGCTTCACATCACCCACCACTGGAACAGGCCACTGTCACACATTTAGGCCCAGGCACCCAGGCAGAGGAGAGAGGTCCCGTAACAGAGAATCTGGCCTTATGTCAGCGCAGAATCAGTCTTCATGTCATAGCAGAGAATCAGGCTTCACGTCACCCACCACTGGAACAGGCCACTGTCACACATTTAGGCCCCGGCACCCAGACAGAGGAGAGAGGTCCCGTAACAGAGAATCTGGCCTTATGTCAGCGCAGAATCAGTCTTCATGTCATAGCAGAGAATCAGGCTTCACGTCACCCACCACTGGAACAGGCCACTGTCACACATTTAGGCCCCGGCACCCAGACAGAGGAGAGGTTCATTCAACTTTGGTTTGCCCCACAATATAATGGTAAAATGAAAATAAAAATAGTATTGAATGAATAAGTGCCCTGGAGTAGAATAATATATTGTTAAGGGGAGGTAGTTAATATCTAATCTGCACAAGGGATGGACAGGTCCTGTGGGATCCATGCCTGGTTCATTTTTATGAACGTCAGCTTGTCCACATTGGCTGTAGACAGGCGGCTGCGTTTGTCTGTAATGACGCCCCCTGCCGTGCTGAATACACGTTCAGACAAAACGCTGGCCGCCGGGCAGGCCAGCACCTCCAAGGCATAAAATGCTAGCTCTGGCCACGTGGACAATTTGGAGACCCAGAAGTTGAATGGGGCCGAACCATCAGTCAGTACCTGGAGGGGTGTGCACAGGTATTGTTCCACCATGTTAGTGAAATGTTGCCTCCTGCTAACACGTTCTGTATCAGGTGGTGGTGCAGTTAGCTGTGGCGTGGTGACAAAACTTTTCCACATATCTGCCATGCTAACCCTGCCCTCAGAGGAGCTGGCCGTGACACAGCTGCGTTGGCGACCTCTTGCTCCTCCTCTGCCTTCGCCTTGGGCTTCCACTGGTTCCCCTGTGACATTTGCGAATGCTCTCAGTAGCGCGTCTACCAACGTGCGCTTGTACTCACGCATCTTCCTATCACGCTCCAGTGTAGGAAGTAAGGTGGGCACATTGTCTTTGTACCGGGGATCCAGCAGGGTGGCAACCCAGTAGTCCGCACACGTTAAAATGTGGGCAACTCTGCTGTCGTTGCGCAGGCACTGCAGCATGTAGTCGCTCATGTGTGCCAGGCTGCCCAGAGGTAAGGACAAGCTGTCCTCTGTGGGAGGCGTATCGTCATCGTCCTGTGTTTCCCCCCAGCCACGCACCAGTGATGGGCCCGAGCTGCTTTGGGTGCCACCCCGCTGTGAACATGCTTCATCCTCATCCTCCTCCACCTCCTCCTCATCCTCGTCCTCCTCGTCTTCCAGTAGTGGGCCCTGTCTGGCCACATTTGTACCAGGCCTCTGGTGTTGCAAAAAACCTCCCTCTGAGTCACTTCGAAGAGACTGGCCTGAAAGTGCTAAAAATGACCCCTCTTCCTCCTCTTCCTCCTCGGCCACCTCCTCTTCCATCATCGCCCTAAGTGTTTTCTCAAGGAGACATAGAAGTGGTATTGTAACGCTGATAACGGCGTCATCGCCACTGGCCATGTTGGTGGAGTACTCAAAACAGCGCAACAGGGCACACAGGTCTCGCATGGAGGCCCAGTCATTGGTGGTGAAGTGGGTCTGATCCGCAGTGCGACTGACCCGTGCGTGCTGCAGCTGAAACTCCACTATGGCCTGCTGCTGCTCGCACAGTCTGTCCAGCATGTGCAAGGTGGAGTTCCACCTGGTGGGCACGTCGCATATGAGGCGGTGAGCGGGAAGGCTGAAGTTACGCTGTAGCGCAGACAGGCGAGCAGCGGCAGGGTGTGAACGCCGGAAGCGCGAACAGACGGCCCGCACTTTATGCAGCAGCTCTGACATGTCGGGGTAGTTGCGAATGAACTTCTGCACCACTAAATTCAGCACATGCGCCAGGCAAGGGATGTGCGTCAAACCGGCTAGTCCCAGAGCTGCAACGAGATTTCGCCCATTATCGCACACCACCAGGCCGGGCTTGAGGCTCACCGGCAGCAACCACTCGTCGGTCTGTTGTTCTATACCCCGCCACAACTCCTGTTCGGTGTGGGGCCTGTCCCCCAAACATATGAGTTTCAGAACGGCCTGCTGACGTTTACCCCGGGCTGTGCTGAAGTTGGTGGTGAAGGTGTGTGGCTGACTGGATGAGCAGGTGGAAGAAGAGGAGGAGGAAGCTGAGTAGGAGGAGGAGGAGACAGGAGGCAAAGAATGTTGCCCTGCGATCCTTGGCGGCGGAAGGACGTGCGCCAAACAGCTCTCCGCCTGGGGCCCAGCCGCCACTACATTTACCCAGTGTGCAGTTAGGGAGATATAGCGTCCCTGGCCGTGCTTACTGGTCCACGTATCTGTGGTTAGGTGGACCTTGCCACAGATGGCGTTGCGCAGTGCACACTTGATTTTATCGGACACTTGGTTGTGCAGGGAAGGCACGGCTCTCTTGGAGAAGTAGTGCCGGCTGGGAACAACATACTGTGGGACAGCAAGCGACATGAGCTGTTTGAAGCTGTGTGTGTCCACCAGCCTAAATGACAGCATTTCATAGGCCAGTATTTTAGAAATGCTGGCATTCAGGGCCAGGGATCGAGGGTGGCTAGGTGGGAATTTACGCTTTCTCTCAAATGTTTGTGAGATGGAGAGCTGAACGCTGCCGTGTGACATGGTTGAGATGCTTGGTGACGCAGGTGGTGGTGTTGGTGGTACATCCCATGTTTGCTGGGCGGCAGGTGCCAACGTTCCTCCAGAGGCGGAGGAAGAGACCGAGGCGGCGGCAGCAGCAGCAGAAGAGG
Organism: Bufo bufo; assembly: GCF_905171765.1. Taxonomy (NCBI): domain Eukaryota; kingdom Metazoa; phylum Chordata; class Amphibia; order Anura; family Bufonidae; genus Bufo; species Bufo bufo. Next base: position 690,955,246 of record NC_053391.1, read on the forward strand.
CCGAGGCGGCGGCAGCAGAAGAGGTAGCAGGGGGAGCCTGAGTGACTTCCTTGTTTTTAAGGTGTTTACTCCACTGCAGTTCATGCTTTGCATGCAGGTGCCTGGTCATGCAGGTTGTGCTAAGGTTCAGAACGTTAATGCCTCGCTTCAGGCTCTGATGGCACAGCGTGCAAACCACTCGGGTCTTGTCGTCAGCACATTGTTTGAAGAAGTGCCATGCCAGGGAACTCCTTGAAGCTGCCTTTGGGGTGCTCGGTCCCAGATGGCGGCGGTCAGTAGCAGGCGGAGTCTCTTGGCGACGGGTGTTCTGATTTTGCCCACTGCTCCCTCTTTTGCTACGCTGTTGGCTCGGTCTCACCACTGCCTCTTCCTCCGAACTGTGAAAGTCAGTGGCACGACCTTCATTCCATGTGGGGTCTAGGACCTCATCGTCCCCTGCATCGTCTTCCACCCAGTCTTGATCCCTGACCTCCTGTTCAGTCTGCACACTGCAGAAAGACGCAGCAGTTGGCACCTGTGTTTCGTCATCATCAGAGACGTGCTGAGGTGGTATTCCCATGTCCTCATCATCAGGAAAAATAAGTGGTTGTGCGTTAGTGCATTCTATCTCTTCCACCCCTGGGGAAGGGCTAGGTGGATGCCCTTGGGAAACCCTGGCAGCAGAGTCTTCAAACAGCATAAGAGACTGCTGCATAACTTGAGGCTCAGACAGTTTCCCTGATATGCATGGGGGTGATGTGACAGACCGATGGGCTTGGTTTTCATGCGCCATCTGTGCGCTTTCTGCAGAAGACTGGGTGGGAGATAATGTGAACGTGCTGGATCCACTGTCGGCCACCCAATTGACTAATGCCTGTACCTGCTCAGGCCTTACATAGAAACATAGAATGTGTCGGCAGATAAGAACCATTTGGCCCATCTAGTCTGCCCAATATATCTGAATACTATGAATAGTCCCTGGCCCTATCTTATATGAAGGATAGCCTTATGCCTATCCCATGCATGCTTAAACCCCTTCACTGTATTTGCAGCTACCACTTCTGCAGGAAGGCTATTCCATGCATCCACTACTCTCTCAGTAAAGTAATACTTCCTTATATTACTTTTAAACCTTTGCCCCTCTAATTTAAAACTGTGTCCTCTTGTGGTAGTTTTTCTTCTTATAAATATGCTCTCCTCCTTTACCGAGTTGATTCCCTTTATGTATTTAAAAGTTTCTATCATATCCCCTCTGTCTCTTCTTTCTTCCAAGCTATACATCCTTAGAACGGCATTGGGCCCCACCAAATATCGCTGTAAATTCTGCTGGCTACTGGGACCTGAGGTAGTTGGTTCACTAGGACGTGTGGCTGTGGCAGAACGGCCACGTCCTCTCCCAGCACCAGAGGGTCCACTAACACCACCACGACCATGTCCACGTCCGCGTCCCTTATTAGATGTTTTCCTCATTGTTCCCGTTCACCACAATTTTGAGAATGGCAAATTTGGGAATAGTTTTTCAACCCAGAACAAAAACTGTGCTTTTACGGTCACTACAAATAACTTGACCAGCTAAAACAGTACAGATTTGGTTGAATAGAGATGTGAGGCCTGTTTTTTTTTGCGCTGTGTGACAGGTATACGTTTAATCACAGAATTAGACTTGTATCTGCACGCTAGCGTGTGTGTTAAGTTTTTCTGAATGACACTATCAGCACCTTGAATCTAAGATATCCTTTTTGGGATAGATTTCAAGTAGACCTAATATAGCAGAAACTACTTATTTTGAGAATGGCAAATTTGGGAATAGTTTTTCAACCCAGAACAAAAACTGTGCTTTTACGGTCACTACAAATAACTTGACCAGCTAAAACAGTACAGATTTGGTTGAATAGAAATGTGAGGCCTATTTTTTTTTGCGCTGTGTGACAGGTATACGTTTAATCACAGAATTAGACTTGTATCTGCACGGTAGCGTGTGTTTTAAGTTTTTCTGAATGACACTATCAGCACCTTGAATCTAAGATATCCTTTTTGGGATAGATTTCAAGTAGGCCTGATATAGCAGAAACTACTTATTTTGAGAATGTCAAATTTGGGAATAGTTTTTCAACCCAGAACAAAAACTGTGCTTTTACGGTCACTACAAATAACTTTACCAGCTAAAACAGTACAAATTTGGTTGAATAGAAATGTCAGGTCTATTTTTTAGGTGCTGGGTGACAGGCTCAACTTGCCCCTGAAGTAGTATATGGCCAAAAAATAACCACACTATTGATGGTTAAATGCACTTGGGTGACACAGGCTCAGCCTGCACCTGATGTAGTATATGGCCAAAAATTAACCACACTGTTGATGGTTAAATGCACTTGGGTGACACAGGCTCAGCCTGCACCTGATGTAGTATATGGCCAAAAATTAACCACACTGTTGATGGTTAAATGCACTTTGGTGACACAGGCTGAGCCTGCACCTGATGTAGTATATGGCCAAAAAATAACCACACTGATGATGGTTAAATGCACTTGGGTGACACAGGCTCAGCCTGCACCTGATGTAGTATATGGCCAAAAATTAACCACACTGTTGATGGTTAAATGCACTTTGGTGACACAGGCTCAGCCTGCACCTGATGTAGTATATGGCCAAAAAATAACCAGACTGTTGATGGTTAAATGCACTTCGGTGACACAGGCTCAGCCTGCAGCTGATGTAGGATATAGCAAAAAATAACCACACTATTGATGGTTAAATACACTTGGTGATAGCTTGTGCTGGCGCACCACAAGCCACAAAATGGCCGCCGATCACCCCAGAAAAAAGTGATATAAAAACGCTCTGGGCAGCCTAAAAAAAGTGAGCAAGTCGATATTAGCACTTCAATGATCCACAGCTGGAGATCGATCACAGAAAGAAGTCTTTTGGAGGAGTTAATCTGCCTAATCTCGCCCTAACGTCGCAGCAGCAACCTCTCCCTATGCTTGAATCAGCAGAGTGACGTGCAGCGCAACGTGACCCAAGCTTATATAGAGGCTGGGTCACATGCTGCACTGGCCAATCACAGCCATGCCAATAGTAGGCAAGGCTGTGATGGCCTCTTGGGGCAAGTAGTATGACGCTTGTTGATTGGCTGCTTTGCAGCCTTTCAAAAAGCGCCAAGAAAGCGCCGAACACCGAACCCGGACTTTTACGAAAATGTTCGGGTTCGGGTCCGTGTCACGGACACCCCAAAATTCGGTACGAACCCGAACTGCACAGTTCGGGTTCGCTCATTCCTAGTCGTAACTATCGTTACGCACTGGTGGTAGTGGATGTCTTCTCTAAGTGGGTAGAAGCCATCCCCACGGTTAACGATTCGGCTACAACCACTGCCCGTGTTCTCTGGGAACAGGTTCTGTAATGATTAGTGATGAGCGGGAGGTGCCATATTCGATTTCGCGATATTTCGCGAATATTCGCATGAATATTCGTGTTATATTCGTCGAAATCGAATATTCGAAATTATTCCAATTATCGCGAATATTATGCGATTTATTTTTTTCGCATATTGCGAATATTTATCTTGATGGTATAAGGCAACGTTCCTATGCTAATTGACTATGGCTAGGCTAATATGTGTATTTTACGAAATTTCGTAATATTGCTCTAACTTCGTCTTTTAGAATATTACGAATATTCTAAAAGACGAAGTTAGAGCAATATTAAGAACATTTGCAAAAGTCGAAATTGCGATGCGAGTAATATAACACGAAATAGTCGCATGAAGATTTCAACTTAGCACTGCTATATTCCATATTCTAGCCTAATATGGAATATAGCTGTGCTAAGTTAGTAAGGTTACGACTAACCAGCAAAGATATAGAAATCCTCTGAACATGGCACATCTCCAGCTTGTGACACTGGTGGTAAGCATGATGATGGCAGGCTCAACCTCTTCGGGGGAGGGCCTGGGAGTTAATAATGATATGGCCAACATATCTATTGGTAAACCCGGCCATTTAATGGTGGAATGTTTGGATGGCAAAATCCTGGAACCATACGAGAACTTTTCCTTTACACCAGGACAGTGGTATCTGTATTGCTTCCAGAGGGAGAGTTTTGTCCAAGGTGTAATTCAACATTATACCCATGTGGAGAATGTGTCTGCCATACAACAGGATTTACATGCCCTCTGCCTCAAGGAATTCAGACATTTTCGGGACTCTGACCCTACTCCTATGAGATCTTTAAGATGGGTGTCTAGGGACCCTCACTTGCATCCTTACAAGCAAGTGGAAGCCAACACTACCACGGTGTTGTGCACCAAGGAGGGGGTTCTTAGTCCTGAGGGTGTCAAGGGGGCAGAGTATAGTGGCTGGTATATCCTTAAATCTACCTTCATAAGGAGGGATAGCCAAGATGGGCTGAGGGTAAGGACATATTTTGACAGACCCATTCCAGTAAAGGGTACCCTAAAAGCTTATTGTATGTTAAGGGATTCCCAGATGATTATCACTAGGGAATCCAGTTATGTTCAGGGACATGTGTCCACAGATTACATACGAACCAGTATAATGATGCTAAAGTTAAACTGCAGTAACTCTGGCCAGGCCCTATGGAATGACCAGAGTGGTCCGGTAAAACTGGAAGGCTTTTACCGAGCCACCGTTTTAAAACTACGGACAGATGCCAAGGATCCCAGGTATGCTCAGTTAAAGGGATCTCCATCCATACGATCTTTTATGATCACCATCATGAGAGACAATTGTGTTCAGGAGGTGACTGTATACTATTTTGTCACCTATGCCCACTGTGAACAAGATACCCAGATGGTAACATTGGACATTAATCCCTGTAGTTGGGAGTTAGTGTGCAATGGGGTGGATACCCCTACAGTGGATGTATGGATGGATGGTACCCCTATGACTGAGTAATACTGGGGTAGGTATATGTCTTCCGATTGGAAAGACCCCAGTGGCAGGGATATTAACTTTGACATCAATATAGATGGTTCGTTTAGATGGCCCTTTTGCGAGGCAGTAGATGAAGGGTGCTGGACATGTAGGAATCTCACTTGCACTGCTTCGTTATTGGCTCCTGTATCTGGCCATCTTAGACAGAGTTACAGTGCAGTTAACCTAGGGATTGTCATAAATAACCAGACGGTGCTTCATCCACAGCTCCCCTCGGGCGTTCTAACCTATGAGGCAGGCCATCCTTATCTGTTAGACACAGAGGGATGTTGGAAGAAAGAGGATGCTATCCTCTGTCAAGGTAGTCAGGATCGGGTGCTAAGACACCAGTGTTGGAGCACCGAGGGGTCCTGTGAGTTGAAGGCCAGCCCAATACCCTCCTCCCCTAAATACTTGGGACAGGGGTATTGGTGTTGGTACCAAAGGAAAAATATGTCTTATGCAATTTATGGGACTAATTGAACCGAGAGAGGAGAACTCCTCCCTGGAATGTATTGCACCCTTAGTCCCGTCCTAGGTTTAGATGTCACAGAGCTACAAGGAAGGACACCAATCACCCCGGAGAAGAGACTCGACATCCGCCCTGACGTTCCCGTTAAACTCCAGAAGATTCCTCTTGGCTTTGGGATAGAACTCAAACATCTCCTGCTAGACTTCAGCCAAGAAGACGAAATACTTCAGAATCTTCGAGAAACAGAGAAACAGGCCAACACCCAACTGACGCACGACAAGAACAAAATAACGTCAATCACCACCGCCTTGGACAAGGACTCCAAGGTTTCCTGGTGGGAAAGTCTGTTCGGCTACAGTCCAAAGGCAACATCCTTCTTCAACCTATTGATACACCCGGTCAGGGCCGGCGCCACCAGTAAGGCGACCTAGGTAGTCGACTAGGGCGCCATTTAGCAGGGGGCGCCCGTTGCGGTTTAAAAAAAAAACAAAAAAAGTTGGTTATATAAGTTCGGGCGGCCGGCCGGCGGCGCCCCTCAGTGCTGCGCAGCCTGCCTGCGCCTGCTGTCTCTGTGTCTGCTCTGTGCTGTTGTTAATGTAGCGTGGCCAAGCTCTGTTCAGTCCGTGGTACAGGAGCTTTTGTTACCTGTATCCGGCCGGACTGACAGGAAGTGCTCACTTAGTGTGCACTTCCTGTCAGTCCGGCCGGGTACAGGAAACAAATGCTCCTGTACCGCGGACCGAACAGAGCTCGGCCACGCTACACTAGAAGTGGGGGAAATGAGAGTGACAAGGGGGGGGAAAGAAATGAGAGTGACAAGGGGGGGGGGGGGAATGAGAGTGACAAGGGAGTGGGGGGGGGGAGGAAATGAGAGTGACAAGGGAGGGGGGGGTGGGAAGGAAATGAGAGTGACAAGGGAGGGGGGGAAGGAAATGAGAGTGACAAGGGAGGGGGGGGGAATGAGAGTGACAAGGGAGGGGGGGGGGAATGAGAGTGACAAGGGAGGGGGGGGAATGAGAGTGACAAGGGAGGGAGGGAAATGAGAGTGACAAGGGAGGGGGGGAATGAGAGTGACAAGGGAGGGGGGAATGAGAGCGACAAGGGAGGGGGGGAAATGAGAGTGACAAGGGAGGGGGGAGGAAATGAGAGTGACAAGGGAGGGGGGGGGGAGAGAGTGAGAGTGACAAGGGAGGGAGGGGGGGGAGAAGAGAGTGACAAGGGAGTCTCCAGAGCCAGACTGCAGCCAGAGACCAGATCATCTTATTGTCCTGGTGGTAAGTAGACAATGCAATATGTTTATTATGTAATAGTTTAGTTATTGATACTACATTGGAAACTAATTTACCTCACATTTAGGGTCCATTCACACATCCGTGTGTGTTTTGGGGATCCACAAAACACGGACAGCGGCAATGTGCGTTCCGCATTTTTTGCGGACCGCACATTGCCGGCACTAAGAGAATATGCCTATTCTTGTCCGCTATTGCGGACAAGAATAGGACATGTTCTATTTCTTTCAGGATCGGAATTGCGGATCCGGGTCCGCAATTCTGGATCGGGGCCGCACGTCGTGCGGCCCCATAGAAATGTATGGGTCCGCAATTCTGTTCCGCAAAAAGAGACAGCTACAAGAAGCTGGATTAACCATAAGGGAAACATAGCAGTTCTTTTAATTTAAAAGCTGAGAAAGGGGTAGAACATACAGTAAAGACCAAAAGTTTGGACACACCTTCTCTTTCTTTCAAAATTCTTTTTATTATTTCAAGAAAATAAACATCCACATAGCATAAAATGTTCTACAGTGACACTTAGTAAAAGAGTATACATTCACCGTATTGAATTACAAGGTGTGATAACATTTGAACATTATACAGTAAGACAGTTTGCGTTAGTTTAAGGGATTTGTTGTATAAGCTTGAATGATTAGGATAACCGATACTGCATAGATATCCCTAAAGTTTACTGTATCGAGATGAGAGAATCCAACATAGTTCTAGACCATAATACAATATAAGTCACTATTAAGTATGATAAGGAGGATGATGTTAGGTTAAGGAAGAGGGAATAACAGAAGGTTATGGATAACTGATGGAATGAGGGGGGGGGGGGGAAGGGTCAGGTGGGGGGGGGAAGGGTCAGGTGTGGGGGGGGGGGAGAACAAACAATAGTTCCTCTAGACAATCATACAGGGAGTGCAGAATTATTAGGCAAGTTGTATTTTTGAGGATTAATTTTATTATTGAACAAGAACCATGCTCTAAATGAGGGGTGCACAACCTGCGGCCCGCGGGCCGCATGCGGCCCCCAGAGCCAAGATTTGCGGCCCCCGTCCTCCTGGACAGAAACACAGCTGATCGGAAAATCAGCTGTGTTTCTGCCCGCAGCGACCGCGCAGTGGATCATTACAGCTCCTGCCCCTGCACTGTAGCAGGAGCAGGACGGGTTGTCGGCTGTCAGTGACAGCGGGGGAGCCGAGGAGAAGGCAGAAGCAGTTTATCAGCGCTTCTGCCTTCTCCTCACACAGGTGAGCGCTATGTAGGGTGGACCCAGCAGGGGGGCAGAGGAGTGCTGAGCTGCAGGGTTAGGAGACCTGATCAGCTCTGCCTGTGTACAATGCCCCCACCGCAGGCTGGTTTCCCCTGTAACTGGGGCTCCTTTGGATGCCCCAGTTACAGTGGAAATAGTGCAAAAAAAAAAAAAAAAAAGTTGTGTCCCCAAAGGTCTTTCAGTGACCTCTTGGGGACAAATTATGTGGAAAAAATATATTAAATAAGTTAAAAAATTATTTAAAAAATATAATAAAAATCACAAAAAAAAGAAATAAAATATGTGGCAAAAAAATAGAAAATTATAAAAAAAAAAACAATACAAATAAAAGGAAAAGGAAAAAAATAAAAGGAAAAATTGCTAAGTAAAAGAGTGTTCACTGCCCCCTAACTTGTCATTATGTGGCAAAAATATATTTAAAAAAAATATAGAAAATTAAAAAAAAAGGTGCAAAATAGTGTTCATTGTCCCCCAACAGTCTTTTTGTGACCTCTTGGGGGAGATATTATGTGGCAAAAATATATTTAAATAATAAGTAATAAACCAATTATAAAAAAAAATACAATAAAATATTATTAAAATACAAATAAAAGTAATAAATAAAAAAGAGTGAAAAATTCACAAAAAGTGTCAGTGTCCCCCAAAGGTCTTTTTATGACCTCTTGGGGGATATTATTTGTAGCAGAAATCTATAAAAAAAATTAAGTTAAAAAAAGATAAAAAATAATAAAATACATAAAAGAAAAAAACACCCACACCAACCAAAACCGTTGCCATTATTGCCCCATTCATGTGAAACTAACTATACATATAAATATAACAAAACGACCAACACAAAATAGGGAACTAATTATAATAATTTATTTTGGTGTCAGTTTGCATATTTAAAGAATAAGGAGCTATAGTTTGAAAAAAAATACTATTTAAAAATGTTTTGTGCAGTAAAACAAAAACAAAAAATTATAAGGCCCTATCTGTCAAGTGAGAAATTGCTGCAAAAATTATTTTGGTAGTCCCAACACATAAAAAAGTTACAACCGTTCGAACCACCAGGTGCACAAAAACACAAAAAAAAAAAAGTATCTTTTCAGGCCTGGTTATTAAAGTGTTAACCAATAAGCGCTTTCCCCACTAGTAAGAGAAAGTGCTTACTGGTTATTGCAGGGTGCCTGTAACTGGCAGGAGGCGGTAATAACCAGGGAGCACGGCCTCTGCAGTGAGGAAAATCACTTATTTATGAACAAGTCCCTTCAGCGTGGCCCCTGAATGAGAAGATGCATACTTACCTGCTCCATTCCGCCCTGCCCCCGCTGCCTCCCTGCTCCCGCTGCCTCCATCTTCCGGTTCCTGCACTTTTACACCTGTCCTTCCAAGACCATGTTCACATACACCGCTGTATATGGCCACGCTGCTTGTGGCCACATCAGCGCTGAAGCCAGTGATTGGCTGCAGAGGTACATGTGACCATGGCCATGCACTGAAAGGTGTAATCAGTGCCGGGAGCAGGTAAGTATAACTCTTCAGTTTAAGGGGCCATGCTGCAAGAACATGTTCAAAATTCATTTTTACTGGGAAATCCCTTTAAGCCAGGGTGGATTAGCCATAGATTTCACAGGGAAACTTCCCAGGGGGCTGCCTGAGCCCTCCTCACGGCCAGCCAGTGAGTTTTTGGGGGTGTATTTTGTGCTCATGGGGGCAGTATTGTGTGATGAACTATAAGCCGGTATAATGTCCCACAATATGGTATTGCTGGCCCGGACTTCCATCAATTTTGTACTACAAAACGGGGCCACTGTTAGTGTTTTTCAGGGCCAGCAGTGAGATATTCAGGTCAATTATTGGAAACACGTCTTCATAGGGACACTCGCTCATGATAACTGGCGGTATAATCGTGCCGCACATCTCTGTGTGATCAGGGATGTGCTACTGATAGTCAATGTAACTAAATGAAGGAGGAATGACTGTGATAGCGATCATTCCTCCCCAGTCACTTTACATCGGCCTGTGTACATTGCGGCCCCTTGAAATAGAGCGATGTGACAATGCGGCCCTCAGACCAAAAAAGGTTGTGCACCCCTGCTCTAAATGAACCCAAAAAACTCATTAATATCAAAGCTGAATATTTTTGGAAGTAGTTTTTAGTTTGTTTTTAGTTTTAGCTATTTTAGGGGGATATCTGTGTGTGCAGGTGACTATTACTGTGCATAATTATTACGCAACTTAACAAAAAACAAATATATACCCATTTCAATTATTTCTTTTTACCAGTGAAACCAATATAACATCTCAACATTCACAAATATACATTTCTGACATTCAAAACAAAACAAAAACAAATCAGTGACCAATATAGCCACCTTTCTTTGCAAGGACACTCAAAAGCCTGCCATCCATGGATTCTGTCAGTGTTTTGATCTGTTCACCATCAACATTGCGTGCAGCAGCAACCACAGCCTCCCAGACACTGTTCAGAGAGGTGTACTGTTTTCCCTCCTTGTAAATCTCACATTTGATGATGGACCACAGGTTCTCAATGGGGTTCAGATCAGGTGAACAAGGAGGCCATGTCATTAGATTTTCTTCTTTTATACCCTTTCTTGCCAGCCACGCTGTGGAGTACTTGGACGCGTGTGATGGAGCATTGTCCTGCATGAAAATCATCTTTTTCTTGAAGGATGCAGACTTCCTTCTGTACCACTGCTTGAAGAAGGTGTCTTCCAGAAACTGGCAGTAGGACTGGGAGTTGAGCTTGACTCCATCCTCAACCCGAAAAGGCCCCACAAGCTCATCTTTGATGATACCAGCCCAAACCAGTACTCCACCTCCACCTTGCTGGCGTCTGAGTCGGACTGGAGCTCTCTGCCCTTTACCAATCCAGCCATGGGCCCATCAAGACTCACTCTCATTTCATCAGTCCATAAAACCTTAGAAAAATCAGTCTTGAGATATTTCTTGGCCCAGTCTTGACGTTTCAGCTTGTGTGTCTTGTTCAGTAGTGGTGGTCGTCTTTCAGCCTTTCTTAGCTTGGCCATGTCTCTGAGTATTGCACACCTTGTGCTTTTGGGCACTCCAGTGATGTTGCAGCTCTGAAATATGGCCAAACTGGTGGCAAGTGGCATCTTGGCAGCTGCACGCTTGACTTTTCTCAGTTCATGGGCAGTTATTTTGCGCCTTGGTTTTTCCACACGCTTCTTGCGACCCTGTTGACTATTTTGAATGAAACGCTTGATTGTTCGATGATCACGCTTCAGAAGCTTTGCAATTTTAAGAGTGTTGCATCCCTCTGCAAGATATCTCACTATTTTTGACTTTTCTGAGCCTGTCAAGTCCTTCTTTTGACCCATTTTGCCAAAGGAAAGTAAGTTGCCTAATAATTATGTACACCTGATATAGGGTGTTGATGTCATTAGACCACACCCCTTCTCATTACAGAGATGCACATCACCTAATATGCTTAATTGGTAGTAGGCTTTCGAGCCTATACAGCTTGGAGTAAGACAACATGCATAAAGAGGATGATGTGGTCAAAATACTCATTTGCCTAATAATTCTGTACAGGGTGTATTTGAGTTCTCAAGCAGTTAAAAAACTGCTCTGGATCATAGTTTCTTGCATATTAAGTATCTTTCAGCGAGACTCCAAGTTCAGGCAGGCCAGACCCTTTTCAATGTTATTTGTCGCAGATTGGTGTATGTGTTATTTGTTAATCCATGCTTATAGCTGTAAGTAAGAGCATCTAAATCTATGTCTCTGACTTCCAAGGTCCCCATATTTTTTCAAATTTGGAGTGGTTTCTGAGTTCCCAGTGTGAGAGTTCCTCCAATCTGGCTATGTCATTTACTTTAGCGGACCATTGAAGTCCAGATGGGATGTCCTCGGATTTCCATTTTATTGCAATAAGTAATCTACCAGCAGCTAGTAAAATTCTTATCAAACTCTTTTCTATTTTGGACAAGGAAGTCTGTAAAAGAGAGAGTAAAGCTATTTCTGGAAGATAGGGAAGTCTTTCCTCTGATAAATGCAAGATCTTCCTAATCTTGAGAAATATATCTTTCCAGAAATTAGTTATCTTAGGACATGACCATCAAATATGGAGGAAGTCTCCTACCTGTGTATTGCATCTCCAGCAATTATTGGAAGTAAGGGCATATATTTTGCTCAGTTTATGAGGTGTCAGGTACCATCTAGTTAGTAGTTTATAAGCATTTTCTTGTATTGTAATGCATCTTGAAATCTGTTTTGAAGCAGATAACAATATGCTAACATCGGTGTCAGAGAAAGTCCGTTTTAAATCACTTTCCCATTCTCTGATGTAATATAAAGCATTAGGTTTGTCCATCAGACTGAGGTGTCTAGTTATATTAGCAATTATTTTAGTAGGAGGTTTTGTCTGGGTTAAGAGTTTCTCATACCATGAGAGATCAGAATTTGATCTAGGATGTGCGAGAAAAAGCTTGGTTTGTGCCTTTAAGTATTCGTACTGCATTGTGTGTAGTTCGTTTATGGAAAGCTTGGAAGCTAATTCAGATTTATTTAAGAATACTCCAGTATCATCTAGTAATTCATCCAGTCTTACTGTACACTCAGACAGTTGACGGGGTAATGTTTGTGAAGTTTCTCTATCTCTACAGGGAGTGCAGAATTATTAGGTAAGTTGTATTTTTGAGGATTAATTTTATTATTGAACAACAACCATGTTCTCAATGAAGCCAAAAAACTCATTAAAGGGCTTCTGTCACCCCATTAAACCGTTTTTTTTTTTTTTCTTTACTAATAATCCCTATAGTGCGATCTCATCATACATAAGCTAATTAATGATTTTCGTTCAGTAGAATTAGCTAAAAATCGATTTTTGAAATATGCTAATTACCTTGCTACCAGCAAGTAGGGCGGCTACTTGCTGGTAGCAGCCGCATCCTCCGATGGTAATGACGCCCGCTCAGCATGCTGATTGACAGGGCCAGGGAAGGGAATCGTTCTCTGCTGGCGCTGTAAGAATTTGAAATCTCGCGCCTGCGCCGTACCTGTCTTCAATCGGCGCAGGCGCACTGAGAGGCGGCCGCTCGCTCGACCGCTCCATCCTCAATGCGCCTGCGTCGATGACGTCATCAAGTACACCCGGAAGAGATTTGTTATTAATAATCGTTGGTGGTATAGTGTTAATAACTGTCATTTTTATAAAATTATTTATTCCCATTTCGTTGGTGGTTTTTGTGGCAGCATGCTAATTATGTACATACTTACCTGATTTGAGCATCCAGCGACGTCACCAGACTCTCCGCCTCCTTCCAGCGATGCCGGCGTCTTCTCTTCCGGGTGTACTTGATGACGTCATCGACGCAGGCGCATTGAGGATAGAGCGGTCGAGCGAGCGGCCGCCTCTCAGTGCACCTGCGCCGATTGAAGACAGGTACGGCGCAGGCGCGAGATTTCAAATTCTAACAGCGCCAGCAGAGAACGATTCCCTTCCCTGGCCCTGTCACTCAGCATGCCGAGGGGGCGTCATTACCATCGGAGGATGCGGCTGCTACCAGCAAGTAGCCGCCCTACTTGCTGGTAGCAAGGTAATTAGCATATTTCAAAAAAAATCGATTTTTAGCTAATTCTACTGAACGAAAATCATTAATTAGCTTATGTATGATGAGATCGCACTATAGGGATTATTAGTAAAGAAGAAAAAAAACGGTTTAATGGGGTGACAGAAGCCCTTTAATATCAAAGCTGAATATTTTTGGAAGTAGTTTTTAGTTTGTTTTTAGTTTTAGCTATTTTAGGGGGATATCTGTGTGTGCAGGTGACTATTACTGTGCATAATTATTAGGCAACTTAACAAAAAACAAATATATACCCATTTCAATTATTTATTTTTACCAGTGAAACCAATATAACATCTCAACATTCACAAATATACATTTCTGACATTCAAAAACAAAACAAAAACAAATCAGTGACCAATATAGCCACCTTTCTTTGCAAGGACACTCAAAAGCCTGCCATCCATGGATTCTGTCAGTGTTTTGATCTGTTCACCATCAACATTGCGTGCAGCAGCAACCACAGCCTCCCAGACACTGTTCAGAGAGGTGTACTGTTTTCCCTCCTTGTAAATCTCACATTTGATGATGGACCACAGGTTCTCAATGGGGTTCAGATCAGGTGAACAAGGAGGCCATGTCATTAGATTTTCTTCTTTTATACCCTTTCTTGCCAGCCACGCTGTGGAGTACTTGGACGCGTGTGATGGAGCATTGTCCTGCATGAAAATCATGTTTTTCTTGAAGGATGCAGACTTCTTCCTGTACCACTGCTTGAAGAAGGTGTCTTCCAGAAACTGGCAGTAGGACTGGGAGTTGAGCTTGACTCCATCCTCAACCCGAAAAGGCCCCACAAGTTCATCTTTGATGATACCAGCCCAAACCAGTACTCCACCTCCACCTTGCTGACGTCTGAGTCGGACTGGAGCTCTCTGCCCTTTACCAATCCAGCCACGGGCCCATCCATCTGGCCCATCAAGACTCACTCTCATTTCATCAGTCCATAAAACCTTAGAAAAATCAGTCTTGAGATATTTCTTGGCCCAGTCTTGACGTTTCAGCTTGTGTGTCTTGTTCAGTGGTGGTCGTCTTTCAGCCTTTCTTACCTTGGCCATGTCTCTGAGTATTGCACACCTCGTGCTTTTGGGCACTCCAGTGATGTTGCAGCTCTGAAATATGGCCAAACTGGTGGCAAGTGGCATCTTGGCAGCTGCACGCTTGACTTTTCTCAGTTCATGGGCAGTTATTTTGCGCCTTGGTTTTTCCACACGCTTCTTGCGACCCTGTTGACTATTTTGAATGAAACGCTTGATTGTTCGATGATCACGCTTCAGAAGCTTTGCAATTTTAAGAGTGCTGCATCCCTCTGCAAGATATCTCACTATTTTTGACTTTTCTGAACCTGTCAAGTCCTTCTTTTGACCCATTTTGCCAAAGGAAAGGAATAATTATGCACACCTGATATAGAGTGTTGATGTCATTAGACCACACCCCTTCTCATTACAGAGATGCACATCGCCTAATATGCTTAATTGGTAGTAGGCTTTCGAGCCTATACAGCTTGGAGTAAGACAACATGCATAAAGAGGATGATGTGGTCAAAATACTCATTTGCCTAATAATTCTGCACTCCCTGTACATAGGCAGTCTGATACTGTTGTTAATGGAGAGGGGAATTCTAAGCAATATTGTCTGATCTTTACATTCCGTAGAATTTGCAAAGTGTTTGTAAGTAGGGAGTAGTCTCTATGTGTATGAATTTCCTTTGGGTCAGAGAAGACCAGGGATCTCAAGGGTCTATTTATTTGTTCTTCTTCCATCGTTAACCATTGTTTGGGTAAGAAAACCATCACACAATCTATAACCCTACCTAATTGTATGGCATTATATGTTCTCTGTATGGAGGGTAGGTTTATTCCAATTATGTCATAGGGCAGTTGTAAAATCTTAAAGGCCAGTCTAGGTTTAATATTACCCCATATATATCTTGAGCTTATTTTCCTGAATTGATCAAAGAACTCACGTGGGAGTTTAATAGGTAACGTCTGTAGGAGATAATTAATCTTAGGTATCACTAGTGAATTAAAAATATTCCCTCTGCCCCACCATGATATGAATGTAGGTGACCAGGATTTTAGTATATCTGGGATACTTTTTAGTAGGGGACGGTAGTTGGCATTAAATAGTTGATCTAAGTTGGGGGTGATGTTAATCCCTAAGAATTTTATATCTTCGTCCAAAGGAAAGGTGCAGTAGTTTGTAATTTGCTTATGACTGTAGACTGTACGTTAATACCCATTGCTTGGGATTTAGTAGGATTTATTTTATAATTAGATATAAAGCTGAATGAATCAAAGGCCTGTAAAAGGATGGGAAAAGCTCGTAATGGATTTGTAATCAGCATAAGAAGGTCATCTGCATATGCAGCTTGTTTTATTTCCATCTTTTTACATTTTAATCCCGATATATCCGGAGATTGGCGTATATATTGGAGTAGTGGTTCTAGTGATAGTATAAAAAGAATTGGTGATAAGGGACAGCCTTGTCTTGTACCATTTTTTATATGGACTGGAGGTGATAATGTGTCATTAACTCTTATTTGGGCACTAGGTGAAGAATACATTGTGAATATGGTGTCTATAAAGGTTTCATGGAAGCCAAACCTTGACAGGGTGTTCCGTAAAAATAGCCAGGACACCCTGTCAAAAGCTTTCTCCGCATCCGTACTCAATAGTACAAGTGGGGAGTTTCTTTTCTTAGCCAGAGATATGGCATTAAAGACTTTAAAGGTGTTGTCTCTCCCTTCCCTATTAGGGACAAAGCCGCACTGGTCTGAATGGATAAGTGATTGTAGTAGGGGTTTTATCCTTGAGGCTAATATTTTTGCGAATATTTTAACATCTAAATTTAACAATGAGATGGGACGGTAATTTGAGCACAGGGTAGGATCTTTATTAGGTTTATGAATCAGTGAGATATGTGCTGAAAGGGTTTGGGGTAAAAATGTGTTTCCTTTTATGGCGTGATTATAGGAATTCAGTAGATGGGGCAATAGGGCTTTAGAAAATGTGTTGTAGTACAATAGAGGAAGGCCATCAGGTCCGGGTGCTTTCCCTTTGGCCATATTTTTTATGGATGTCAGTATTTCTGTTTCTGTGATTGGTTTACACAAATATAGAGCCTGATCAGCTGAGAGAGAAGGAAGTTTGAGCCTTTCCAAAAAGGAAGTTGTGAGTTCCTCTCTTTTCCTTTTAGCTTCTTCTGTGTCAGAGATATTGATATTGTATAGGTCAGAGTAATATGTGTGAAAAGCCTCAGCAATTCCAACATCATCTGAAGAGACAGAATTGTTCTGATGTTTGATGGCCATAATTCTAGATCTCCTTTTCCTCTGCTTCAACATGGCCAACATAAATTTAGTTGGTTTATTGCCATGAGCAAAGAATTTCTGCCTTAGAGAGAGATAGAATTTAGCCGACTGTACATTAAGTAAATCTCTCAGTTCTTCTCTCAGCTTGATCAGTTCTTTTAGGTGTCTTGTGGACAAAGATTGTTTATGTATAGCTTCTATTTGCTGTATTTTGCTATTCAGAGACGTCATATGTTCCTAGTTTTGTTTAAATGGGAATTAATAGATATAAAGACCCCCCTGATGACTGATTTGTGAGATTCCCATAAAGTATGGGGAGAAATGTTTTCCACATTGTTTAAAAGGAAGTATTCTTTCAGGCTGGTCTCAACGCGTTCTGTGATGATTGATTTGTCAAGGATTGTTTCGTACAGCCTCCAGTGGAATATCCTGGGACGACTGTCCGGGACATTGAAAGACATAAATGCTGGGAAATGGTCTGAATGAATCATAGAACCGATGTTGACCTCTATACAAAGGTGCAAGAGAGCTGCCGGAAAGAAAATATAATCAATTCTGTAATAAGAATTGTGTGGAGCTGAATAAAATGTGTAATCCTTTGTATCTGGGTGGAAGGTGCGTCAGATGTCCACTAGAGAGTGTTTATGTATTAGTTTGTTAATAGTGGCCAATGTTTTAAAAGGCACAGTAGTTTTCCCCATAGAACAGTCAAGAGAGGGTTGAAGTGAGACATTGAAATCTCCTGCTAAGATGATCAGGCCTTCTCTAAATATCTCTAGTTTGTTCATAACTGTTTCATACCATTGTCTATGGGAAGAATTGGGGGCATAGATACTAGCCAGCGTGTAGAGTTGGGAGTCTATGTGCCCTTTTATAAAAACAAATCTACCTTTGGGGTCTATTTTGGTTTCTACTAATGAAAAGTTGGTGTGCTTATGGATGCCTATACTGGTACCTAGTTTATTAGCAAATTCAGATGTACTGTGAAACCATAAGTTATAGGGAGAATGTGTCAGGTTCGGTGTTTTATGGTGTTTAAAGAGGACCTTTCACTATGAACTAACTGTACAGCCATGTAGAGCGGCGCCCGGGATCTCACTGCACTTACTATTATCCCTGGGCGCCGCTCCGTTCTCCCGCTATGCCCTTTGGTATCTCCGTTCACTAAGTTATGGTAGGCGGAGTCTGCCCTTGTTCTTCTGTAGTGCTGGCCAATCGCAGCGCAGAGCTCACAGCCTGGGAGAAAATAACCTCCCAGGCTGTGAGCTCTGCGCTGCGATTGGCCAGCGCTAGAGCAGAACAACGGCAGACTCCGCCTACCATAACTTAGTGACTGGAATCTCCGCCTACTATAACTTAGTGAGCGGAGATACCGGAGGGCATAACGGGAGAACGGAGCGGCGCCCGGGGATAATAGTAAGTGCAGTGAGATCCCCGGGCGCCGCTCTACATGTCTGTTCATAGTGTAATAATCGGTGAAAGGTCCTCTTTAAAATGCGTTTCCTGTAAAAACACTATCTGCACTTTTTCTTTATGAAAGTGTCTTAAAATTTGGCTTCTTTTTATTGGGGATCTCAGCCCCCTGACATTGTATGTCACTACCTGTAAATTAGCCATGTAATGAGTAAAGAGTGATGTTTGTGATAGCGACTCTTACCACGTTGTCTGAGTGATAAGGCATGTTTGGGTTGGCTCGCCTGAATGGAGGTCTCCGAGTGCATATTGAGAAAGGATGTCTAGGAGGAAGAAAAGAACCAAAAACCATTAGCTGGTAATTTTTAACATTTGGAACTAAACCTGGAACATTTACACAAAATATTCTCAATAGGATGTAACTATAAGGGAGATCTTTTGTCTCCGGGAGAGACCATGGCAGGTCTGTACACCAGAATGATCTATTCTGATGTAAAAGGAGGAAGAAATAATAATACATATAATGGGTATTGTAATGAAAAAGAAAATAGGTCAGTGAGAAGAATACATTGTAAGATATGATAGACTTAAAATCATATTTAAAAGATGAAAAGCATAACGTTATTCAAAAGGAGAGGTTGGGAGTATATTGGGTAGTTGCTCACGACCGCGTCTACTCCCTTCATCCACAGCATATTTAAGGATCTATATTGTAAACCTCTATGGAGGTATTGGTGCGTAACTATTGTGGATCAGAGAGGGAGTCAACACCATCACGAGGGGCGCACCAACAACTAAGAGAAAGAAAGAAAGCAGAGGAAGAGAAGAGTCAAAGCCCTTATAATGACTATAATATCAATTCAAAGTTAAGAGCAGGACTGTTCATCCATCTCCCTCTGATAAGATGCGACGAGGTGTCAATTTGCCTTGTCTTTTCCTCTGCCTTGATGATTTCCCGTTGCTGACTGTTTCCCATGGAGTTGGAGGTGTGATCTCTGATGGGATGCCGATGTCAGAAGTTGTTGACCAGTCAGGGACATCTATATCATCAATGTCCATAATTTTTAGTGCTTCTTGAAGATCTCCATGCGTTTTAATGACCAATCTTCTTTCTTTCCAATGAAACAATAGTCCAAAAGGAAAAAGCCATCTGAAGGCAATACGTTTGTGCTTGAGATGGTCAGTAAATGGTTTTAGCAATCGTCTTTTTTGCAGTGTGGCGGGGGCCAAATCTTGAAACAGCATTATCTTCACTCCTTGATACTCTATATTTTCGCATTCTCTCGCTTTCCTCATTACCATCTCTTTTTGAGAATAATTCAGGAACCTGCATATAATGTCCCTAGGCGGTTCATTTGTTTTTCGTTTTGGTCTTAAAGCCCGATGAGCTCTTTCAAGTATTATTGATTCCAAGTGTTCTTCTCCTAGTAAAGAGGAGCATATTTCTTGCACCACTTTGGGGACCGCTTCATTGGCTACTGACTCTGGGACGCCTCTAAAGCGTATGTTATTGCGACGTCCTCGGTTCTCTTGGTCCTCTATATGGTCGTAGAGATAATTGATATGTTGCTGGAATGAGTGGAGAGCCTCTGAGTTCGTTTTTGTATAGTCGACTAATACTTATTGTGTGGCTTCCAGATTTTCGACTCTATGGCCCACTTGTTGCATTTCTTTTTTGAGGTCAGCAAGTTCTTCCAATATAGGATTAACAGCCTTAGTGAGAGCCTGTGAAATAAAAGATCTAGAGATGGGAAGTTCAGAAGAAGTTTCCATTGTGTCTTCAGGGTCACTCTCATAGTCTGCATGTGAATGAGGCGATTTTGAAGCAGCTGGTTTAGTATTAAGTGCGTTAGTATTGGATTTTTTTCATCATGTAACTATCCAGATCAGATTGATGCATAAGTGAGAGTTGACGTTTTTTAGGTGGATCTGATTTGGAACCAGGGTATCTTCCGATCTTCACCATAGGAATGTATTTAAATGGCCCCGCGTGTAGATTATTTTCTTCTCACATAACCTTAATGAAGGTGTTAAATCATGGCATTATATTGACTGTGTAGATAACACTTTCAGAGATAGAGAGACATTGAAATGTATTGAGAGATTCTCAGGTAGGAGAATATCGCCACTTACTGGATATTTCTTGTATATATTCCTCAATATCTCCAATTACTCTCTATTACTTAGATTGTAAAAAACACATATATTACAGATTCAGTGGTAATGATGATTGATAAGTATATAGAGAGTCTCACAAATCGTTATATTAAAGTCCTCTATACATAGATGAGAGTGTAGTATCGCTGATATTGCAGCGTTTATCAGTGTATAACTAAAATGGCGTCGGCTTCACTCCTCACTTCACTTCACTTCAGCCTGACATAGGAGGATGTAGGAACTGAGCAGCAATTTGCTTGGGTCAGTATCTCAAGACCAGCAAGGTAAGCCCTGTGTTACCACTATGGGAAACTTACTGCGATCCAGAGGTATATCGCTGTAACAACGTCTCTTCAGTCCTATGTATGGCAGTTTATTCCATGATGGCGTCGCCGCTGTACAGAGGTTTTTTCAGCCGTCCGGTTATATAGTGGCGATTATCTGGCCACGGAGGGACTGACTTTATTATCTGACCTTTGGTTAGTTGTTTGGTCAGCGGTGAGCGGTGATTAAACTCGGGCGGCTTATTTCTTCTTCACCGTGTGCCGCGATTTGTTGTATCCCTTCCTCCGATACAGGCTGGGTCTGCTGCACAGCATAACACACTGCTGATGATAAGGCAGATTCCGAGGTCAGCTATATCGCCCCTCCGAAAAACAGCTTGTGTTCTGCGGCTAAGCGCCAAAATAGGCCGCAACCACCGACCACCCCCGATCCTCACAAAAGTAACCTCTTTGGGTTCCTGGTGGTGTACTGGGATCAGATCTACACTTTTTTAGTGCAAACACTCCAGATTTTCCGAAATAAATTCAGTTTTCTCTGAACTGACTGCAGAGCTCTTCTATGCTGCTTCCACTCAGCTCTGCAGCTAGCTCCGCCCCCCCTGGACACACCTTCTCATTCAAAGAGTTTTCTTTATTTTCAGGTATGAAAATTGTAGATTCACACTGAAGGCATCAAAACTATGAATTAACACATGTGGAATTATATACATAACAAACAAGTGTGAAACAACTGAAAATATGTCATATTCTAGGTTCTTCAAAGTAGCCACCTTTTGCTTTGATTACTGCTTTGCACACTCTTGGCATTCTCTTGATGAGCTTCAAGAGGTAGTCCCCTGAAATGGTTTTCACTTCACAGGTGTGCCCTGTCAGGTTTAATAAGTGGGATTTCTTGCCTTATAAATGGGGTTGGGACCATCAGTTGCATTGAGGATAAGTCAGGTGGATACACAGCTGATAGTCCTACTGAATAGACTGTTAGAATTTGTATTATGGCAAGAAAAAAGCAGCTAAGTAAAGAAAAACGAGTGGCCATCATTACTTTAAGAAATGAAGGTCAGTCAGTCAGCCGAAAAATTGGGAAAACTTTGAAAGTAAGGGGTATTTGACCATGAAGGAGAGTGATGGGGTGCTGCGCCAGATGACCTGGCCTCCACAGTCACCGGACCTGAACCCAATCGAGATGCTTTGGGGTGAGCTGGACCGCAGAGTGAAGGCAAAGGGGACAACAAGTGCTAAGCATCTCTGGGAACTCCTTCAAGACTGTTGGAAGACCATTTCAGGGGACTACCTCTTGAAGCTCATCAAGAGAATGCCAAGAGTGTGCAAAGCAGTAATCAAAGCAAAAGGTGGCTACTTTGAAGAACCTAGAATATGACATATTTTCAGTTGTTTCACACTTGTTTGTTATGTATATAATTCCACATGTGGTAATTCATAGTTTTGAATCTGTATTGTAGTAGATTTTCGTATGAGGGTTTGGGATGTACTCCTAGGCCACCATGTGACCTCATAATATTGTGTATAGATAAATATTGATTATTTGCATATGAGATCCTTGTGTACCCATGGACACTCTAGGGGCAAGTGTGTGACAGCCATACTACAATATGGTGGAACGCACACTTGCATCCTATAGTCATTTCCCATTGACATGGGGGTCTGTTACCTACCGGCGTCTTTGGAGGTGTAGAGAGATAGGCCAGGTTGTATGAGTCTCTATGGGTACACACTAAATTAAATTGGACTGTATTGGGAGGGATGTGACCTGTTTGTGTGAGTGGGGAAGAGTAGATTCCCTAGGGACAGGCCCCTCATTTACTAAGGTATTTGCAACTTTAACATCGACAATGGCGACTTTTGTAAGGGTTGGACTGAATGGTGGTAGTGCGGGGTTCTTTCCCGCAGTTAGAATTTAGATACTATGACATAGTCCGGCGGAGCTACACTGGGGCACTGCTGATTCTACCCCCGAGCCGGAGAGGATCATCCCCTGGACAAACGAGCATCCCCTGGACAACGAGCATAATACCGGCTGAGTATCCTGATCCCTCCCTATACCACCAACGATCCCTATACCCTTGTTATCCCCCTGCCCTACAAACCGATCATATCATCCTGCCCTATATAATTTAACCCTTGTTATCCCCCTGAACCATCCCTATACCACCAACGATCATCCTGCCCTATTAACCCTTGGTATTCCCCTGCCCTATACCACAAACGATCCCCTGCCATATTCCCTGATTCCCCTGCATTAACCCTTACTCCCACCATACCACCAACGTAACCTAATTCCCCTGTGTTCCCCCAACCTTGTATAACCCTCATTTCCCTATATCCAATGCTACCCTGGTTTTACCCCTGTTACTCTACCTGTATACCTCATCCCATCTTCTACCCCTGGTACCCCTTGATACCCCTTCACGGCTGCCCTGCATACTCCAGCAGCAGCAGTATCTGTATTCCCCGTAGGGATAGTATATTGACAGGATTGGGTGGGCTGCTGTTAACGTGTATGTAAGTGTTAGGTATAGATAGATTGTGGGGGTGAGTATTATAGTGGGATTGTGTCTAGTGTAGTTAATACCGTATTAGTGTGTTGTTATAGTATATTGTTGTGTACTGCTGTAAATATATATATATCTATTCCATTGATATAGATATATAATTATAAGCAGATATCAGACTATTACGTATAGTGTTTTAATAAATACCTTTTATTTAATCACCGTTTGTGGTCTCTTATTGTAATAGGCGCTGCAGTAATAGACGTAGGCAGTTCAGAGTAGAGTAAGGTAATCAGTAGTGATTGTTTAATTGGTATAAATAGGCGGAGGCATCACTAGACGACTCACGCCTATTTATGAATATTAATTAGTGAGATTGGCATAAATATCAATAATTAATATTCCCTGTAACAAGGGTAATACAGCGCCTCATACCTCTTACATCCAGTGAGGTCTCTTTGATGTAGATGTTCTCTTTCCTCATCTTCTCCTTTCAGACCTTCAGACCAGACCACCATTTTTCAGCCATTTCTCATCTCATCTCACAAAATATTAGTTTACTACTTTTCCATCATCCTCCCATCTTCTGGACAAATCATCCTACCACCCCCAATACTGTGCCTGCCGTGCTCCCCAAGACTATACTGCAGAAACAGATAAACCCCCTGATAATATTAGTACCATGCGGATAGTGCCCTTCAATAATTATTGGCACACAGTGCCCTAAAATTACTGCGGCAAGCAAATAGTGCACCTGACACTAATAGTGTAAACATAACGTCCCCCAAAAATAATTGTGGTGAGCTGGGACTGTGCCAAGGTGCCCCCACAGTAATAGTGCTCCCAAAAGTCCCACCAATAGGAATAATTCTCTGCTAGAGCACACATAGTAGTAATAGTGCTCCTACAGTGCCCCCAACATGTCCCCACTGTGCCCCAGAAGTAATAATGCTCCCGAAGTGACCATACCAGTTCCCCATAGACCCCCAGTAGTAATAAAGCCCATCATAATGCCCCCCAGTAGTAATAATTCTCCTTATAATGTGCCAGTGCAAAAATACCCCCGTTTAATGCCCCCAGCTGAGCTAATGTCCCCATCGTGCCCCCCATAATGTGCCAGTAGCCCTATATAGTGCCCCCAGTAAATGCCCCAATAGTGCTCCTCTCCCCCCTTCTTCCTAGTGCCCTCCATAATGTACCAGTATAAAATGCCCCATATATATTGTAGTAGATGCCCTCAGTGTCCCCCATAATTTGCAAGTATAAAAAAAACCTTCTTAGTGTCCCCCATAGATGAGCCCATAGTACTCCTCTCTCCACTCTCTCCACTTCCCCATAGTACCCACCATAATGTGCCCCAGTATAAAATTCCCCTATACAGAGCCCCCAATATAAAATACCTCTTCTTTGTGGCCTCAGTAGAAGCCACCATAGTGTTCCTCTCCCCCCCATTCCCCATATAAAATACCCCTTCTTTGTGGCCTCAGTAGATGCCCCTAATAATGTGCCAGTAAGAAGTGCCCCCATAGATGCCCCCATAGTGCCACCCAATAATGTGCCAGTAAAAAGTGCCACCAATAATGTTCCCGTAAGAAGTGCCCCCATAGATGCCCCCACAGTGCCCCCCAATAATGTGCCAGTAAGATGTGCCCCCATAGATGCCCCCCCAATAATGTGCCAGTAACAAGTTCCCCCATAGATGCCCCCCAATCATGTGCCATCAACAAGTTCCCCCATAGATGCCCCCAATCATGTGCCAGTAACAAGTACCCCCATAGATGCCCCCCAAACATGTGCCAGTAATAAGTACCCCCATAGATTCCCCCCAATCATGTGCCAGTAACAAGTACCCCCATAGATGCCCCCAATCATGTGCCAATAATAAGTGCCCCATAGATGCCCCCCAATCATGTGCCAGTAACAAGTGCCCCCATAGTTTCCCCCCCAATCATGTGCCAGTAACAAGTGCCCCCATAGATGCCCCCCAATCATGTGCAAGTAACAGGAGCCCCCATAGATGCCGCCCAATCATGTGCCAGTAACAAGTGCCCCGATAGATGCCTCCTAATCATGTGCCAGTAAGTAGTACCTTATAAAAAAATAAACATTTATACTTACCTCCATCAGGCTGGCAGCGATGCAATGCAGGCCTCTTCCAGCCTGTGTCCCGGGCTGTACGGCTCAGGCGGCGCGATATCCCGCAGCCTGCACCGTCCTCTGATAGGCTGCAGGCACTAGGCCTGCACCCTATCAGTGGAATGGGGAAGGGAGACGCCTCTCCCTCCCCTGCCCTGTCGCAGAACATCTATCTATATCGCTGTCCTGAGGACGGCGATACAGATGACTATGGAGATGAGCACTTCCACAATGTAAGCGCTCATCTCCCTGTGCCCTGCCGCCGCCCCCCACTTGTAACCAGGGCCGCGCCCCCTGGAATTTTGCTCCCGGGTCAACGCCCCCCACCACACTACGCCACTGGCCAGCGGGGCTCAAGAGGCAGCTGCCTTGGGCCCCCCAGGAGCAACTGGGCCGGGAGCAGCTGCCCCATTTTCCCTGCGTTAAAGACGGACCTGAGTGGTATTATCATTTATGCACTCTGCTACTGTCTTTAATGGTCTAACATCAATGTCATTTGTGTACTTATTCCAGGTCTTTTGTCACTGTGCATTCCTATTATTGCTATGAAACTGTTATCTTCATGTAATGTGCCTGGTTGTCCAGCAGGTGGCAGTGGATATGGCAGCAAAATCTTTAGGCAGAATTAAACTTTCCATTCCATTCCCCCTCTTTTGGGCAGAAGTGGGCTAGTCCTGCTTCCTACCAGAAGGAGAGGTTGCAGTTCTAGTTTATTCCAGTTTAGACTCAATAGTGGAGCTGAGAAGACATGAAAGATGTAGCAGCTGTTCTCCAGCTGCAGCAGGAGTCTCTCCAAAGGGAAGTAGCTCATAGAGCACCACGACTTCTTGCTAATTTACTTACTGAGTGACAGGAGGGGGACAACAGCCAAAGGCACCCCAATCCAGGGATACCAGAACCGATCAAATGTCCAGTAACCGGACCCAAGCCAAGTTTAGCACAGCAGAGAGAAAGAAAGCACAGTTATTAAGCAAGCCTGTCAGCCCAGCAGAGAAAGAGAGAAAGCAGGGTTATCAAGTTTGCCTGCCAGTTTATGCCAAAGCCTGCTGGAACCAAGAGAAAGCCTGAATATTGTCTGGATGCAAGTTTACTCAACTAAAGCTGTTGAACTTTATAAGAGTCTGGACTTGACTTATTCTCCACCATTACTCATCCCCTTTATTGCTTCGGAGCCTAACGCTGTGGAGCGACGGTATCCTGGTAAGAGAACTGTGACACACACAGGGACTATTAAGGGCCGCAGCACACCACTAGGCATTCCCATAGACCTGGGACATGATCGGCTCTAGGAACACATGTAGCCATACACTTCTTTCAACACATGTAGCCATATATTTTATTTAGATAAAAAGAAAAGAAAAGCATGGCAAAATTTTCGCAAAATACATATGGGAAACACAAATCACAGGGACATAATAAAGCCCATACACACATATACCCAACCAATAGATACAGACAGATACATAAAAATCAGACATAGATACATGCTGGGTGGGAGCTAGAGGCAGGAGCTTAGTTGTGAAGATGGAAGATTTCTGGAGGCAATGTGGTTGATGGAAGGGATGTGGTCGATGGAGCAGATGTGTTGGTAAAGGCAGGTGTTTGGGGAAAGAAGGTAGTTGGTGGATAGTTACTGGAGGCAGGGTTGCTGCTGGAGAATTGATGGTTGATGGAGGCAGGTGGTTGGTTGCTGTGAAGTGGTTAGTGGAGGCAAGTGGTAGTTGGAAGTGGATGGAGGTTACAGGTAGTGTGGTTGAGAAAGGTCTGGTGGTTGCTGTGGGGAGCTTGGAGGCATTTTTTTGTGAGGCTGTAAACATTTATTTTCTATCATTTGGATAAAGCTTTTGTGTGTTATGCTTCTAGCCATGA
This sequence comes from Bufo bufo, assembly GCF_905171765.1. NCBI lineage: Eukaryota > Metazoa > Chordata > Amphibia > Anura > Bufonidae > Bufo > Bufo bufo. Next base: position 690,982,448 of record NC_053391.1, read on the forward strand.
AATTAAAGGTTGGGGTTCTACTGACAGGTTCTCAAGATTACCCAGAGATTTATGTAAATTTGATCACAGTTAATATTAGAGATGAGCGATCCTGTCAAGGTTCAGTTTAGGTTTAGTGAAGAGCGGCAGGGGTCATACTCTACATTCTTTTTTTTTTTACGCGAAAATCGGCAAGGTAATGATCGCTGTTCACTTCAGATGGAAAAAAATTACGAATATTCTAAAAAACAAATATATAGCACTATATTGAATATAGTGCTATATATTAGTTTTTTAGAATATTCAGCATTTTTTTCCATCTGAAGTCAGGATTCCTCCCTGCTTAAGTTGCTTGGCCCACAAGCAAGAAGCAGGGAGGAATCATGTTTTCAGATGGAAAAAATGACGAATATTTGATATAACGAATATATAGCACTATATTCTAAATATTCACAAATTCTCGAAGGGCTTCAGATCCCGACAGGCGTCTCTGATAAGCTTCTACTGCCTGACCTCAAAACAACACATTCTCCCTGCTGCTGAGGTGGTCTGGTGTATGACAAAATCACTCAGCTTTCCACTGCACGTACAGACACTCGATCACGCACAATGTTGAATTCCAATGAGTTGGAACGTTGCAAATCAAGTGGTGTAGCAGCAGGCCGTTCTGTCACTGCAATTCCATTGTTTACTTTATCAACTGCCCACTGGTGTGGCTACTTTCACACAGGCTGATCAGCATCTACACCCCATGGCAACGCTTGACACATGTGATAGGAAGGAGGGGGATTGGGAGCGACGCTCTGCCCTGCTGCTGTTGGGGATTGGAGCATGTCCATGAAGGAGAAGCAGGTCGATAAGTGCCTGATGTGGGGACCTTGTTGCCGTGGTGCTGCCTTGCCGCAGAAAACATTGACCCAGTGGGCCACGAAAGACATGTACTGTCCATGCCCGCAATAGCTTCTCCAGGTGCCACTTTTATCAGACTATGAGATATGATGGTGGACTCCTTGGCCTCCCTCCCCTGCTCTGAATTTCGCGCGATATCCCGCAGCCTGCACCGTCCTCTGATAGGCTGCAGGCACTAGGCCTGCAGCCTATCAGTGGAATGGGGAAGGGAGACGCCTCTCCCTCCCCTGCCCTGTCGCAGAACATCTATCTATATCGCTGTCCTGAGGACGGCGATACAGATGACTATGGAGATGAGCACTTCCACAATGTAAGCGCTCATCTCCCTGTGCCCTGCCGCCGCCCCCCACTTGTAACCAGGGCCGCGCCGCCAGAGCCATCGCTATTACATGGAGTCTGCAGTCACCAAAAAGCACACTTGGACAAAGAATTTATCTTTTTGCCCAAGGAGCAGGCCCGGCGCCACCAGTAAGGCGACTTAGGCAGTCGCCTAGGGCGCCATTTAGCAGGGGGCACCCTTTTGCGGTGTAAAAAAAAAGAAAAAAAGTTGGTTATATAAGTTCGGGCGGCCGGCCGGTGGCGCCCCTCATGCTGCACCTCCTGAGCGCTTGCTGCTCTAAAGAATCTCCGGCCGCCGGCTCAGTGCTGCGCAGCCTGCCTGCGCCTGCTATGTCTGCTCTGTGCTACTGCTGTTGTTAATGTAGCGTGGCCGAGCTCTGTTCGGTCCGCGGTACAGGAGCTTTTGTTTCCTGTACCCGGCCGGACTGAAAGGAAGTGCTCACTTAGTGTGAGTGACAAAGGGGGGGGGGGGGTAAAATGAGAGTGACAAAGGGGGGGGGGGGGTAAAATGAGAGTGACAAAAGGGGGGGGGGGTAAAATGAGAGTGACAAGGGGGGGTGTAAAATAAGAGTGACAAGGGGGGGTAGAATGAGAGTGACAAGGGGGGTAGAATGAGAGTGACAAGGGGGGTAGAATGAGAGTGACAAGGGGGGGTAGAATGAGAGTGACAAGGGGGGTAGAATGAGAGTGACAAGGGGGGTAGAATGAGAGTGACAAGGGGGGTAGAATGAGAGTGATAAGGGAGGGGGGTAGAATGAGAGTGATAAGGGAGGGGGGGTAGAATGAGAGTGACAAGGGAGGGAGGGGGGAAGAGAGTGACAAGGGAGGGGGGGGAGTGACAAGGGAGGGAGGGGGGGAGAAGAGAGTGACAAGGGAGGGGGGGAGAGTGACAAGGGAGGGAGGGGGGAGAAGAGAGTGACAAGGGAGGGGGGGAGAGTGACAAGGAAGGGAGGGGGGAGAAGAGAGTGACAAGGGAGTCCCCAGAGCCAGACCAAGAGCCAGACTGGCACTAAGAGAATATGCCTATTCTTGTCCGCTATTGCGGACAAGAATAGGACATGTTCAATTTTTTTCAGGATTGGAATTGCGGATCCGGGTCCGCAATTCCGGATCGGGGCCGCACGTCGTGCGGCCCCATAGAAATGTATGGGTCCACAATTCCGTTCCGCAAAAATAGACAGCTACAAGAAGCTGGATTAACCGTAAGGGAAACATAGCAGTTCTTTTAATTTAAAAGCTGAGAAAGGGGTGGAACATGATATGGGCAGATCATCTGATAAGGGAAAGGGGGGGGTCGGCAATTTTTATCTTGCCTAGGGCGGCAAAAATCCTTGCACCGGCCCTGCCAAGGAGTCAGAGAAAGAAGCAGCATCAGCCAAAGTGAGGGTTGTGTCTTGGGGAAGAGTATATAAGAACCTTTAGAAGATGGGAGCGATATGTCAGGATGGCGTCACTCCTTAGCCAGGAGTGCATCATGAGGTCCTGAATGGCTGAAGATAGCCTTGTGCTCAGTTCAGATTTGGAATCCAAGCCAGAGTTTTCTCCCATGTGGTGATCAGAGGAGACTGAGGAGGAACAGGACCTATGAGGACAAACCCCAGGTCGTTTACGGGACCTGTCACTGGAGGCAGAGCATGCCCTGTCATCAGAGGACACAATGAGGGGGGAGACCGAAGCAGCTGCAATGTGGTAAGGCAAATGCTCCACCATGGATTGGGAGAATCAAGCAAAGGTTACTGATGGCTTGTGAGAGGGAAGAGACCAATTTAGGAGGATTCAACTCGAGAATTGCAGGACCTGGGGCATCTTTGAAGGGTTTATTTGGGGGTCAGGCTATCCGCATGGAAGTTTTCTATCACAACAAGCACATGTGAAATATGTAGAGTTCCCAGGAGGCACGTGGTCTTTGGGTGTTTTTTCTTAGAAGAGGACATGGAGGCTAACAAAGGAGCCTGAAACAGAATAAAGTTAGCCAGAGGCTGCCTTACTGGATCCCTATTTGCTGTGTCCCAGAAGAGGTGCTGCAGCAGCTTTAAAGGGAATCTGTCACCTCCTTTTAGCATTTTAAGCTGTCTCCATCGCCATGTTCACTAAAGTATAAATAATTGAGATGGGGCACACTCTAAAAGTATAGGGATCTTTATTAACATGTAACACTATTTATCACAATACAATATGGTATCAGCATATATAAGAATAAATATAGAATAAAAGAGCAGCAGATAAATACTGTTAACAATATTAAAATAGTGGGTTTAAAAGGCAACAATAAATAAATACAAAGTAAGAATATATAGTCAGATAATATAATTTAATATAACTATGGATCCCAATAAATTATGATGTGGAGTTCATATATTCAATAATAAGTTGAACTGTTCAGTAATGATCATACCAATTTGCAATAATGACCATACAAGTAATCCACTGATCGTACTTGGTATATTATTCCATAAATTTTTGTTGCGGTAATGCAAGTAATCCTCTCCAGCAGACAGTCCTTAATCACAACTGTTAACAATAGTCAGTATCCCAAGCGTATTCAGCCTGAAGACAGTTCTTAATCACAACTGTTAACAATAGTAAATATTTCAAGCGTATTCAGCCTGAAGGTTTTGTTGAGCAATAATCTGGCTGTTCATACGCACAGCGGCGTCCCGCTGTATTTGCTATGAGAAGCGATCGCTTGGAAGAAATGTGCAAGATCTTACCCGAGGGTTTAGATGTACTGGATAATGAGCTCTCGACTCGGCGTGTCTGTCTTGTCTCCGGTCTCAAGAGCTGATGTCCAAGTTTGAATTTTGGCGCCAGTGGAGTGTGTTTGCTACACGAGGTATGAACCGGTCGTATAGTAGCGTTTAAATCACTGCGGCAATTCGTTGGTTTGGACGGCAATCTTCCAGGCTTCCTCGGTCTTGCAGGGTCTCTCTTCCCAATGGGGGGATTAACACCAGACGCGTTTCGGGGATTTAAAGAATGACCCCTTCCTCAGTGGTTAGCATCCCCCTACTTGTGCTCCATCTTTATAGTGAATAAGGGATGCAGGAAAGGACTGGTTTGGAATCCAGGATTTTTAGGGATTGGGATCCAGAAGAATTATTCCTAAGTTTAAGCACATTTTAACTATCGCAGGTAGCAGAAGTTTAAACACATATATAAGGTAATATTTCTTGTATCGGCTGTCCTATCCCAATAATGGTAAGAGTTATTACAAACAAAGTTGATTAATACATTATATAAGAAAAGAATAAATATAAAATTGAATAGAACTAGGGAAAATACATCAGAAAGGGTCTTTAAAATAACAATATAAAAACATCCATATATAGGCATATCAATGGGTGGAAATAACACATCTCTACTATCACAAAGTTCAAAGTTTCCTTTTAAAATCACTTTATAAAAAGCACATTAGTATCGCCTATATGTCAGTGCGACTTCAGTGTATATCTGAGATGTTTTTTTCTTTCTTTCTTAAAAGGTCGGGTAATTGTTTCAGTGTATAAGCATTTATATTACATTGGTCACTGATGCGGTTATAGCGGTGATTAACTGTTATATAATAGGGTTTTCTTACCCATATAGTCACATACTATAAAAACGCATCAGAATGATGTACAGTTGTGGTACTGGGTACATGTTGAGAGACATTTTTATGGGAAATATCAGGGGCATCTAAACATAAAGTGTCAGAGGTATCTCGGTAATAATAGTATACTTCCGTATATACATATTCATTCAATTATCCAATGAGTTCTATAGGAATAGTCTACAAAAAACGTCTATGATTTCAATGCGGTTCTGGTGCGTTTGAATTTTACCAAAACATTTTTTGGCAATTTTTTAGACTTTTTTTGTATTTTTTTAATTTTTTAATTTTTTTTTTAATAATACCTTCTTCGGATCTTTGCGGTATTTCATTACTATTTGTGTGGCTGTAGATAAAACTTACAATCAATCTTATAGTGTGTTCTCCAAAAGTAAATATTATGAAAACCGCACCAGAAGCGTGCGGTCTGAGTGCGGTTCAATACACTGCTCTGGATTCCTATTGTTATACAGATGTTCCTTCTTGATGTATTCTGTATTTCTGCCGAATTAGTGGATGGGGGCCAAATGTAGAGGAAAAACTGTGCGACTCTGAAATATCGCACAGTTCATCATCGACAGATGGCACCCATCCTATAGGAAGCCGAACAGTTCAAAGTCCGCATTCAGCCCGGACGGTTGTACTGTGTTTAATTCAAAAATTCGTTTTGATTCTAGGCGTGACATTTTCTCAACATGGTTGCCACCCCTCCAGTCCTTTTGTATTTTATCTATTGCTGAAAATTTCAAGCAAGAGGGATCTTGATTATGTTTTATTTTAAAATGGTATGACAGTGAATGATTTTCAAAACCCTTTTTTATGTTACCGATGTGTTCTGCAATGCGTTTTTTCAACGTTCTTTTTGTTCTTCCCACATACTGGAGCTTACAGGGACATTCAATCACGTAAATCACATCCTCTGTGCTGCAGGTGAGAAACTCATTGATTTTGTGACAATGTTTATTTGTTGTTGATATGATTTCCGTTGTTTTTTTAGGGAATGAAGTTAATCTGCAATTACCGCATCTGCCGCAACGATGGAAGCCCTTAATATCCGCCCAAGATTGGATACTTGCCGTATGGTTTTTCTTTATTTTTTGGACGGTAGGTGCAATTTTGATACTTAAATTGGGGGCCTTGGTGAACACAATTTTAGGTTTGACTGGTATCAATGCACTCAATATCTTATCCTTTTTTTTTAGTAAATGCCAGTGTTTATTGACTATAGACTGGATTTTCCTAAAGTCCCCATTGAAGGGCAAAATCAAACGCAAATTAGAATCCATTTGTTCAGCTTTTTTGTTTTGTTTAGCTTTTTTGTCAATGAAAAATTCCTCCCTGTTCATTTCTTTAACTTTGCTGAGAGCCACATCCAGAATCTCTATGGGATATTTTTTCTTTAAGAATTGCTCTGTCATAGTTTTAGCTTCTTTTTCAAATTCCTCATTTTGTGTACAGTTCCGTTTTGCTCTCTGTAACTGTCCCTGCGGAATATTGATCAGCCAGTTAGGGAGATGACAGCTGTTAAATAAGATATAACTATTACAAGCTGTCGGTTTCACGTAAGTTGTACATTGTAATTTGCCTCCTTGATTTAAAATCCGTAAGTCTAAAAATTCCAAGGATATTTGGCTGGCATTTCCTGTAAAAGTCAAATTCCACTCATTTACGTTAATATCACTTAAAAATTGTTTCAGGGAGTCCCTATCTCCCTGCCAGACAAAGAATATGTCATCAATATACCTTTGCCAGAGCACCAGGCTCGTCCCCAGCTTGGGTTGAATATTTTCGTATTCCCACTGAGCCATAAATAGATTCGCATAACTGGGGGCGAACCTGGTGCCCATGGCTGTTCCTTGTGTCTGTATATAAAAATCTCCTCCAAAATTAAAATAGTTATGGGTCAAAATAAAATCTATTGCCTCAACCACATATTCAATTTGCGTTTGATTTAAAATGCCCTCCATTGTCAGTTGAGATACAACTGACTTTTTGCCTAATTCATGTTTAATCACGGTGTAGAGTGACTGAACGTCAAGGGTACCCATGATCCAGTTTTCATTAAAATCCAATGTTTCAATAATTTTTATGATCTGTGTCGTATCCTTGACGTATGAGGGGACTTGTTTGACTCTAGATTGTAGTATCACATCTACATATTTAGATAAATTTGTAGTCAGTGATCCGATCCCTGATATAATCGGACGGCCAGGTGGGTTGACTTTATCTTTATGAACCTTGCGCAGGCAATAAAATACAGGGATACGTGGGGACCCATTGATTAAAAAATTCTGCTCATCTTCATTTAAAATTCAGATTTCTCTACCTTTGGCACATAGTATTTTCAATTCTGCTAAAAAAGGTTCAGTAGGATCGTTTGGGAGTTTTCTATACGTACTGTTATCTGAAAGTTGGCGTAGACATTCAGAGTTGTATTTCTCTAAATCCTGCACCACTATAGCTCCACTTTTATCCGCGGGGCGGATAACAATATTCTCTTCTTTTTGTAATTCCTTTAACCACTTCAGCCCCCAGTGCTTAAACACCCTGAAAGACCAGGCCACTTTTTACACTTCTGACCTACACTACTTTCACAGTTTATTGCTCGGTCATGCAACTTACCACCCAAATGAATTTTACCTCCTTTTCTTCTCACTAATAGAGCTTTCATTTGGTGGTATTTCATTGCTGCTGACATTTTTACTTTTTTTGTTATTAATCGAAATTTAACGATTTTTTTGCAAAAAAATGACATTTTTCACTTTCAGTTGTAAAATTTTGCAAAAAAAACGAGATCCATATAGAAATTTTGCTCTAAATTTATAGTTCTACATGTCTTTGATAAAAAAAAAATGTTTGGGTAAAAAAAAATGGTTTGGGTAAAAGTTATAGCGTTTACAAACTATGGTACAAAAATGTGAATTTCCGCTTTTTGAAGCAGCTCTGACTTTCTGAGCACCTGTCATGTTTCCTGAGGTTCTACAATGCCCAGACAGTACAAACACCCCACAAATGACCCCATTTCGGAAAGTACACACCCTAAGATATTCGCTGATGGGCATAGTGAGTTCATAGAACTTTTTATTTTTTGTCACAAGTTAGCGGAAAATGATGATTTTTTTTATTTATTTTTTTCTTACAAAGTCTCATATTCCACTAACTTGTGACAAAAAATAAAAACTTCTATGAACTCACTATGCCCATCACGAAATACCTTGGGGTCTCTTCTTTCCAAAATGGGGTCACTTGTGGGGTAGTTATACTGCCCTGGCATTCTAGGGGCCCAAATGTGTGGTAAGGAGTTTGAAATCAAATTCTGTAAAAAATGACCGGTGAAATCCGAAAGGTGCTCTTTGGAATATGGGCCCCTTTGCCCACCTAGGCTGCAAAAAAGTGTCACACATCTGGTATCCCCGTACTCAGGAGAAGTTGAGGAATGTGTTTTGGGGTGTCTTTTTACATATACCCATGCTGGGTGAGATAAATATCTTGGTCAAATGCCAACTTTGTATAAAAAAATGGGAAAAGTTGTCTTTTGCCAAGATATTTCTCTCACCCAGCATGGGTATATGTAAAATGACACCCCAAAACACATTCCCCACCTTCTCCTGAGTACGGCAATACCAGATGTGTGACACTTTTTTGCAGCCTAGGTGGGCAAAGGGGCCCATATTCCAAAGAGCACCTTTCGGATTTCACAGGTCATTTTTTACAGAATTTGATTTCAAACTCCTTACCACACATTTGGGCCCCTAGAATGCCAGGGCAGTATAACTACCCCACAAGTGACCCCATTTTGGAAAGAAGAGACCCCAAGGTATTCCGTGAGGGGCATGGCAAGTTCCTAGAATTTTTTATTTTTTGTCACAAGTTAGTGGAAAATGATGATTTTTTTTTTTTTTTTTTTTTTCATACAAAGTCTCATATTCCACTAACTTGTGACAAAAAATAAAAACTTCCATGAACTCACTATGCCCATCAGTGAATACCTTGGGGTCTCTTCTTTCCAAAATGGGGTCACTTGTGGGGTAGTTATACTGCCCTGGCATTCTAGGGGCCCAAATGTGTGGTAAGGAGTTTGAAATCAAATTCTGTAAAAAATGACCTGTGAAATCCGAAAGGTGCTCTTTGGAATATGGGCCCCTTTGCCCACCTAGGCTGCAAAAAAGTGTCACACATCTGGTATCGCCGTACTCAGGAGAAGTTGGGGAATGTGTTTTGGGGTGTCATTTTACATATACCCATGCTGGGTGAGAGAAATATCTTGGTCAAATGACAACTTTGTATAAAAAAAATGGAAAAGTTGTCTTTTGCCAAGATATTTCTCTCACCCAGCATGGGTATATGTAAAATGACACCCCAAAACACATTCCCCACCTTCTCCTGAGTACGGCAATACCAGATGTGTGACACTTTTTTGCAGCCTAGGTGGGCAAAGGGGCCCATATTCCAAAGAGCACCTTTCGGATTTCACAGGTCATTTTTTACAGAATTTGATTTCAAACTCCTTACCACACATTTGGGCCCCTAGAATGCCAGGGCAGTATAACTACCCCACAAGTGACCCCATTTTGGAAAGAAGAGACCCCAAGGTATTCGCTGATGGGCATAGTGAGTTCATGGAAGTTTTTATTTTTTGTCACAAGTTAGTGGAATATGAGACTTTGTATGAAAAAAAAAAAAAAAAAAAATCAGCATTTTCCACTAACTTGTGACAAAAAATAAAAAATTCTAGGAACTCGCCATGCCCCTCACGGAATACCTTTGGGGGTCTTCTTTCCAAAATGGGGTCACTTGTGGGGTAGTTATACTGCCCTGGCATTTTCCAGGGGCCCTAATGTGTGGTAAGTAGGTAAATGACCTGTAAAATCCTAAAGGTGCTCTTTGGAATATGGGCCCCTTTGCCCACCTAGGCTGCAAAAAAGTGTCACACATCTGGTATCTCCGTACTCGGGAGAAGTTGGGGAATGTGTTTTGGGGTGTCATTTTACATATACCCTTGCTGGGTGAGAGAAATATCTTGGCAAAAGACAACTTTTCCCATTTTTTTATACAAAGTTGGCATTTGACCAAGATATTTCTCTCACCCAGCATGGGTATATGTAAAATGATACCCCAAAACACATTCCCCAACTTCTTCTGAGTACGGCGATACCAGATGTGTGACACTTTTATGCAGCCTAGATGCGCAAAGGTGCCCAAATTCCTTTTAGGAGGGCATTTTTAGACATTTGGATACCAGACTTCTTCTCACGCTTTGGGGCCCCTAGAATGCCAGGGCAGTATAAATACCCCACATGTGACCCCATTTTGGAAAGAAGACACCCCAAGGTATTCAATGAGGGGCATGGCGAGTTCATAGAATTTTTTTTTTTTTGGCACAAGTTAGCGGAAATTGATATTTTTAATTTTTTTCTCACAAAGTCTCCCGTTCCGCTAACTTGGGACAAAAATTTCAATCTTTCATGGACTCAATATGCCCCTCACGGAATACCTGGGGGTGTCTTCTTTACGAAATGGGGTCACATGTGGGGTATTTATACTGCCCTGGCATTCTAGGGGCCCTAAAGCGTGAGAAGAAGTCTGGAATATAAATGTCTAAAAAATTTTACGCATTTGGTTTCCGTGAGGGGTATGGTGAGTTCATGTGAGATTTTATTTTTTGACACAAGTTAGTGGAATATGAGACTTTGTAAGAAAAAAAAAAAAATTCCGCTAACTTGGGCCAAAAAAATGTCTGAATGGAGCCTTACAGGGGGGTGATCAATGACAGGGGGGGTGATCAATGACAGGGGGTGGTGATCAATGACAGGGGGTGGTGATCAATGACAGGGGGGTGATCAATGACAGGGGGGGTGATCAATGACAGGGGGGGTGATCAATGACAGGGGGGTGATCAGGGAGTCTATATGGGGTGATCACCACAGTCATTGATCACGCCCCTGTAAGGCTTCATTCAGACGTCCGGATGCGTTTTGCGGATCCGATCCATCTATCAGTGGATCCGTAAAAATCATGCGGACGTCTGAATGGAGCTTTACAGGGGGGTAATCAATGACAGGGGGGTAATCAATGACAGGGGGGTGATCAGGGAGTCTATATGGGGTGATCACCACAGTCATTGATCACGCCCCTGTAAGGCTTCATTCAGACGTCCGGATGCATTTTGCGGATCCGATCCATCTATCAGTGCATCCGTAAAAATCATGCGGACGTCTGAATGGAGCTTTACAGGGGGGTAATCAATGACAGGGGGGTGATCAGGGAGTCTATATGGGGTGATCACCACAGTCATTGATCACGCCCCTGTAAGGCTTCATTCAGACGTCCGGATGCATTTTGCGGATCCGATCCATCTATCAGTGCATCCGTAAAAATCATGCGGACGTCTGAATGGAGCTTTACAGGGGGGTAATCAATGACAGGGGGGTGATCAGGGAGTCTATATGGGGTGATCACCACAGTCATTGATCACGCCCCTGTAAGGCTTCATTCAGACGTCCGGATGCATTTTGCGGATCCGATCCATCTATCAGTGCATCCGTAAAAATCATGCGGACGTCTGAATGGAGCTTTACAGGGGGGTAATCAATGACAGGGGGGTGATCAGGGAGTCTATATGGGGTGATCACCACAGTCATTGATCACGCCCCTGTAAGGCTTCATTCAGACGTCCGGATGCATTTTGCGGATCCGATCCATCTATCAGTGCATCCGTAAAAATCATGCGGACGTCTGAATGGAGCTTTACAGGGGGGTAATCAATGACAGGGGGGTGATCAGGGAGTCTATATGGGGTGATCACCACAGTCATTGATCATGCCCCTGTAAGGCTTCATTCAGACGTCCGGATGCGTTTTGCGGATCCGATCCATCTATCAGTGGATCCGTAAAAATCATGCGGACGTCTGAATGGAGCTTTACAGGGGGGTAATCAATGACAGGGGGGTAATCAATGACAGGGGGGTGATCAGGGAGTCTATATGGGGTGATCACCACAGTCATTGATCATGCCCCTGTAAGGCTTCATTCAGACGTCCGGATGCGTTTTGCGGATCGGATCCATCTATCAGTGGATCCGTAAAAATCATGCGGACATCTGAATGGAGCTTTACAGGGGGGTGATCAATGACAAGGGTGTAATCAATGACAAGGGGGTGATCAGGGAGTCTATATGGGGTGATCAGGGGTGATCAGGGGCTAATAAGGGGTTAATAAGTGACAGGGGGGGGGTGTAGTGTAGTGTAGTGGTGCTTGGTGCTACTTTACTGAGCTACCTGTGTCCTCTGGTGGTCGATCCAAACAAAGGGGACCACCAGAGGACCAGGTAGCAGGTATATTAGACGCTGTTATCAAAACAGCGTCTAATATACCTGTTAGGGGTTAAAAAAAACACATCTCCAGCCTGCCAGCGAACGATCGCCGCTGGCAGGCTGGAGATCAACTCTCTTACCGTCCGTTCCTGTGAGCGCGCGCGCCTGTGTGCGCGCGTTCACAGGAAATCTCGGCCATCGCGAGATGACGCATATATGCGTGACTCTGCGCAGGGCTGCCACCTCCGGAACGCGATCCTGCGTTAGGCGGTCCGGAGGTGGTTAAAGGGTTTCTGTCACCCTGCAAAACTCTTTTTTTTTTTTTGGGATAGTTAGATTGCTCATAGTGCGATATAGCAGAATATAATGCTCTTACTTACTTTAATGCGGCCGATTCTTTATAAAACGAACTTTTATAATATGTTAATGAGGGCTCTACCAGCAAGTAGGGCGTCTACTTGCTGGTAGCTGCTGCAGAAATCCGCCCCCTCGCCGTGTTGATTGACAGGGCCAGCCGTGATCTCCTCCTCCGGCCGGCCCTGTCAGTAATTCAAAAATCGCGCGCCTCGCGTCATTCGGCGCAGGCGCTCTGAGATGAGGAGGCTCGTATTCTCAGCACTCCCTCAGTGCGCCTGCGCCGATGACGTCTTCTCTTTCGGTGATGTCATCGGCGCAGGCGCACTGAGGGAGTGCTGAGGATACGAGCCTCCTCATCTCAGAGCGCCTGTGCCGAATGACGCGAGGCGCGCGATTTTTGAATTACTGACAGGGCCGGCCGGAGGAGGAGATCACGGCTGGCCCTGTCAATCAACACGGCGAGGGGGCGGATTTCTGCAGCAGCTACCAGCAAGTAGACGCCCTACTTGCTGGTAGAGCCCTCATTAACATATTATAAAAGTTCGTTTTATAAAGAATCGGCCGCATTAAAGTAAGTAAGAGCATTATATTCTGCTATATCGCACTATGAGCAATCTAACTATCCCAAAAAAAAAAATATGAGTTTTGCAGGGTGACAGAAACCCTTTAAAGCTTTTACCTCAATGTTTGTTAAATTATTACGTTTGTATCTAATTTTTTCTTTTAATTTGCGGATATCATGTTCTACGCATTCTTTGAAACTAGCCATTTCTTGACTTATCTCATTCCTGGGATATTTCTTGGAGGTTCTCTTTAGATCGGTGTGAACAAAAGTATTGTTAGTTACGGTTTCTCGATTTATGGGATTTTAAAATTTTTTTTTTTTTAAACAGAGACGTCTTAGGAATTTTTCGACACCAATAAAGGTGTCAAACTTATTTAATTTATTAGTGGGAGCAAATTTAAGACCTTTATTTAATAAAGTGACCTGTTCATTAGTTAAGTTTTTAGTGCTCAAATTAATAATAGAATCATTAGTGATTGTGGTGTTTTATATCTGCGTCTCCTCCGTCTTCTTTCTCCCTCCTCTACGTATCTTTCCCTTTCTCCGTGGTTCCTTGTTCTCATCCGGTGTTCCTGAGTGTTGTAATATTCCTGTTGGTGTGTTTTCTCTGTTCTGAAGTGCTGTGATCTGTGTATTTCGTGCGGCGTCTGAGGTCTGTGTCTGAGATTGTATTGGTGATCTATTTGTGATTCTTTGTTTCGTGTATGTGTTCTCCCTTGTGGTGATTCGTGCCTCGTCCGTGTTCTGTGATGTGGTGGTCTCCTGTGTAAAAAATGTTCCCGTTCCTCCAAAATCTCAAATCTGTTTTGGACGGGTATAGTGAAATCATTTGTGAATTTTTCCCTATTGGGTATATCTTCATCTTGTGTAAAATTAGGTGTACTAGGTCTTATCGTTATATCTCGTTGTGTCTCCCCAATGTCATAGATTCTTCTATTTATTCTGCTTTCATAACTGATCTTTTTTGTTTTTTTATCTATGATTTCTTTTTCTATTCTGTCCAGATTGGTGCATAATCTGGACTGAAAAGTCAGAAATTCCATATTTTGGGGTAGTTTGTCTACAGTTGGGCGTAATTCATTAATTCTATTAGACGTCTCTGTCAAAATCTCAAGTCTTCGTTTGACAATTAATTTAACAAGAGAAAGGGAATATTGGTGCAGTGTATCATCCCATTCTCTAATAAAAGTTTGGTTACACAGGTCTTGAGCTGGATTTTTTGTTAGTGTCAAACCCTTGGGGATACTATTGCTCTCTATGTAACGGGTTAATGTTTTTACTTCCCATCTTTGTTTCAACTGTCTAATCAAGAGAGTTTCTAATTCTCTAAAGGTATCCCTCATGGATATGGTGTCATTATTGTGTTTCGTCTCACTAGTTGCAAAGGAAAAATTGTCAACTTTTTGTTTTTTTGTTTCTACATGATCCCAAATACTTTTGGTCACCTCCTCATTTTGTGCAGACATAGTGGGTGGTACAAAAGGAAATATAATAAATGGATATGTCGCACTAAAATAAGGTGGAGATCCAAACAGAGGTGCTCCCACCAACAGACAATACCCAGTCTGAGGGAAATAAATAGTATAAATAATTGAGGTGGGGCACACTCTAATAGTATAGGGATCTTTATTAACATGTAACACTATTTATCACAATACAATATGGATTCAGCATATATAAGAATAAATATAGAATAAAAGAGCAGCAGATAAACACTGTTAACAATATTAAAATAGTGGGTTTAAAAGGCAACAATAAATAAATACAAAGTAAGAATATATAGTCAGATAATATAATTTAATATAACTATGGATCCCAATAAATTATGATGTGGAGTTCATATATTCAATAATAAGTTGAACTGTTCAGTAATGATCATACCAATTTGCAATAATGACCATACAAGTAATCCACTAATCGTACTTGGTATATTATTCCATAAATTTTTGTTGCGGTAATGCAAGTAATCCTCTCCTGCAGACAGTCCTTAATCACAACTGTTAACAATAGTCAATGTCCCAAGCGTATTCAGCCTGAAGATTTTGTTAAACAATAATCTGGCTGTTCATACGCACAGCGGCGTCCCGCTGTATTTGCTATGAGAAGCAATCGCTTGGAAGAAATGTGCAAGATCTTACCCGAGGGTTTAGATGTACTGGATAATGAGCTCTCGACTCGGCGTGTCTGTCTTGTCTCCGGTCTCAAGAGCTGATGTCCAAGTTTGAATTTTGGCGCCAGTGGAGTGTGTTTGCTACACGAGGTATGAACCGGTCGTATAGTAGCGTTTAAATCACTGCGGCAATTCGTCTGTTTGGACGGCAATCTTCCAGGCTTCCTCGGTCTTGCAGGGTCTCTCTTCCCAATGGGGGGATTAACACCAGACGCGTTTCGGGGATTTAAAGAATGACCCCTTCCTCAGTGGTTAGCATCCCCCTACTTGTGCTCCATCTTTATAGTGAATAAGGGATGCAGGAAAGGACTGGTTTGGAATCCAGGATTTTTAGGGATTGGGATCCAGAAGAATTATTCCTAAGTTTAAGCACATTTTAACTATCGCAAGTAGCAGAAGTTTAAACACATATATAAGGTAATATTTCTTGTATCGGCTGTCCTATCCCAATAATGGTAAGAGTTATTACAAACAAAGTTGATTAATACATTATATAAGAAAAGAATAAATATAAAATTGAATAGAACTAGGGAAAATACATCAGAAAGGGTCTTTAAAATAACAATATAAAACCATCCATATATAGGCATATCAATGGGTGGAAATAACACATCTCTAAATACAGAATACATCAAGAAGGAACATCTGTATAACAATAGGAATCCAGAGCAGTGTATTGAACCGCACTCAGACCGCACGCTTCTGGTGCGGTTTTCATAATATTTACTTTTGGAGAACACACTATAAGATTGATTGTAAGTTTTATCTACAGACACACAAATAGTAATGAAATACCTCAAAGATCCGAAGAAGGTATTATTCAAAAAAAAAATTAAAAATTCAAAAAATACAAAAAAAGTCTAAAAAATTGCCAAAAAATGTTTTGGTAAAATTCAAACGCACCAGAACCGCATTGAAATCATAGACGTTTTTTGTAGACTATTCCTATAGAACTCATTGGATAATTGAATGAATATGTATATACGGAAGTATACTATTATTACTGAGATACCTCTGACACTTTATGTTTAGATGCCCCTGATATTTCCCATAAAAATGTCTCTCAACATGTACCCAGTACCGCAACTGTACATCATTCTGATGCATTTTTATAGTATGTGACTATATGGGTAAGAAAACCCTATTATACAACAGTTAATCACCGCTATAACCGCATCAGTGACCAATGTAATATAAATGCTTATACACTGAAACAATTACCCGACCTTTTAAGAAAGAAAGAAAAAAACATCTCAGATATACACTGAAGTCGCACTGACATATAGGCGATACTAATGTGCTTTTTATAAAGTGATTTTAAAAGGAAACTTTGAACTTTGTGATAGTAGAGATGTGTTATTTCCACCCATTGATATGCCTATATATGGATGGTTTTATATTGTTATTTTAAAGACCCTTTCTGATGTATTTTCCCTAGTTCTATTCAATTTTATATTTATTCTTTTCTTATATAATGTATTAATCAACTTTGTTTGTAATAACTCTTACCATTATTGGGATAGGACAGCCGATACAAGAAATATTACCTTATATATGTGTTTAAACTTCTGCTACCTGCGATAGTTAAAATGTGCTTAAACTTAGGAATAATTCTTCTGGATCCCAATCCCTAAAAATCCTGGATTCCAAACCAGTCCTTTCCTGCATCCCTTATTCACTATAAAGATGGAGCACAAGTAGGGGGATGCTAACCACTGAGGAAGGGGTCATTCTTTAAATCCCCAAAACGCGTCTGGTGTTAATCCCCCCATTGGGAAGAGAGACCCTGCAAGACCGAGGAAGCCTGGAAGATTGCCGTCCAAACCAACGAATTGCTGCAGTGATTTAAACGCTACTATACGACCGGTTCATACCTCGTGTAGCAAACACACTCCACTGGCGCCAAAATTCAAACTTGGACATCAGCTCTTGAGACCGGAGACAAGACAGACACGCCGAGTCGAGAGCTCATTATCCAGTACATCTAAACCCTCGGGTAAGATCTTGCACATTTCTTCCAAGCGATCGCTTCTCATAGCAAATACAGCGGGACGCCGCTGTGCGTATGAACAGCCAGATTATTGCTCAACAAAACCTTCAGGCTGAATACGCTTGGAATATTGACTATTGTTAACAGTTGTGATTAAGAACTGTCTTCAGGCTGAATACGCTTGGGATACTGACTATTGTTAACAGTTGTGATTAAGGACTGTCTGCAGGAGAGGATTACTTGCATTACCGCAACAAAAATTTATGGAATAATATACCAAGTACGATCAGTGGATTACTTGTATGGTCATTATTGCAAATTGGTATGATCATTACTGAACAGTTCAACTTATTATTGAATATATGAACTCCACATCATAATTTATTGGGATCCATAGTTATATTAAATTATATTATCTGACTATATATTCTTACTTTGTATTTATTTATTGTTGCCTTTTAAACCCACTATTTTAATATTGTTAACAGTGTTTATCTGCTGCTCTTTTATTCTATATTTATTCTTATATATGCTGAATCCATATTGTATTGTGATAAATAGTGTTACATGTTAATAAAGATCCCTATACTATTAGAGTGTGCCCCACCTCAATTATTTATACTATTTATTTCCCTCAGACTGGGTATTGTCTGTTGGTGGGAGCACCTCTGTTTGGATCTCCACCTTATTTTAGTGCGACATATCCATTTATTATATTTCCTTTTGTACCACCCACTATGTCTGCACAAAATGAGGAGGTGACCAAAAGTATTTGGGATCATGTAGAAACAAAAAAACAAAAAGTTGACAATTTTTCCTTTGCAACTAGTGAGACGAAACACAATAATGACACCATATCCATGAGGGATACCTTTAGAGAATTAGAAACTCTCTTGATTAGACAGTTGAAACAAAGATGGGAAGTAAAAACATTAACCCGTTACATAGAGAGCAATAGTATCCCCAAGGGTTTGACACTAACAAAAAATCCAGCTCAAGACCTGTGTAACCAAACTTTTATTAGAGAATGGGATGATACACTGCACCAATATTCCCTTTCTCTTGTTAAATTAATTGTCAAACGAAGACTTGAGATTTTGACAGAGACGTCTAATAGAATTAATGAATTACGCCCAACTGTAGACAAACTACCCCAAAATATGGAATTTCTGACTTTTCAGTCCAGATTATGCACCAATCTGGACAGAATAGAAAAAGAAATCATAGATAAAAAAACAAAAAAGATCAGTTATGAAAGCAGAATAAATAGAAGAATCTATGACATTGGGGAGACACAACGAGATATAACGATAAGACCTAGTACACCTAATTTTACACAAGATGAAGATATACCCAATAGGGAAAAATTCACAAATGATTTCACTATACCCGTCCAAAACAGATTTGAGATTTTGGAGGAACGGGAACATTTTTTAGACAGGACACCACCACATCACAGAACACGGACGAGGCACGAATCACCACAAGGGAGAACACATACACGAAACAAAGAATCACAAATAGATCACCAATACAATCTCAGACACAGACCTCAGACGCCGCACGAAATACACAGATCACAGCACTTCAGAACAGAGAAAACACACCAACAGGAATATTACAACACTCAGGAACACCGGATGAGAACAAGGAACCACAGAGAAAAGGAAAGATACGTAGAGGAGGGAGAAAGAAGACGGAGGAGACGCAGATATAAAACACCACAATCACTAATGATTCTATTATTAATTTGAGCACTAAAAACTTAACTAATGAACAGGTCACTTTATTAAATAAAGGTCTTAAATTTGCTCCCACTAATAAATTAAATAAGTTTGACACCTTTATTGGTGTCGAAAAATTCCTAAGACGTCTCTGTTTAAAAAAAAAAAAAATTTAAAATCCCATAAATCGAGAAACCGTAACTAACAATACTTTTGTTCACACCGATCTAAAGAGAACCTCCAAGAAATATCCCAGGAATGAGATAAGTCAAGAAATGGCTAGTTTCAAAGAATGCGTAGAACATGATATCCGCAAATTAAAAGAAAAAATTAGATACAAACGTAATAATTTAACAAACATTGAGGTAAAAGCTTTAAAGGAATTACAAAAAGAAGAGAATATTGTTATCCGCCCCGCGGATAAAGGTGGAGCTATAGTGGTGCAGGATTTAGAGAAATACAACTCTGAATGTCTACGCCAACTTTCAGATAACAGTACGTATAGAAAACTCCCAAACGATCCTACTGAACCTTTTTTAGCAGAATTGAAAATACTATGTGCCAAAGGTAGAGAAATCTGAATTTTAAATGAAGATGAGCAGAATTTTTTAATCAATGGGTCCCCACGTATCCCTGTATTTTATTGCCTGCGCAAGGTTCATAAAGATAAAGTCAACCCACCTGGCCGTCCGATTATATCAGGGATCGGATCACTGACTACAAATTTATCTAAATATGTAGATGTGATACTACAATCTAGAGTCAAACAAGTCCCCTCATACGTCAAGGATACGACACAGATCATAAAAATTATTGAAACATTGGATTTTAATGAAAACTGGATCATGGGTACCCTTGACGTTCAGTCACTCTACACCGTGATTAAACATGAATTAGGCAAAAAGTCAGTTGTATCTCAACTGACAATGGAGGGCATTTTAAATCAAACGCAAATTGAATATGTGGTTGAGGCAATAGATTTTATTTTGACCCATAACTATTTTAATTTTGGAGGAGATTTTTATATACAGACACAAGGAACAGCCATGGGCACCAGGTTCGCCCCCAGTTATGCGAATCTATTTATGGCTCAGTGGGAATACGAAAATATTCAACCCAAGCTGGGGACGAGCCTGGTGCTCTGGCAAAGGTATATTGATGACATATTCTTTGTCTGGCAGGGAGATAGGGACTCCCTGAAACAATTTTTAAGTGATATTAACGTAAATGAGTGGAATTTGACTTTTACAGGAAATGCCAGCCAAATATCCTTGGAATTTTTAGACTTACGGATTTTAAATCAAGGAGGCAAATTACAATGTACAACTTACGTGAAACCGACAGCTTGTAATAGTTATATCTTATTTAACAGCTGTCATCTCCCTAACTGGCTGATCAATATTCCGCAGGGACAGTTACAGAGAGCAAAAACGAACTGTACACAAAATGAGGAATTTGAAAAAGAAGCTAAAACTATGACAGAGCAATTCTTAGAGAAAAAATATCCCATAGAGATTCTGGATGTGGCTCTCAGCAAAGTTAAAGAAATGAACAGGGAGGAATTTTTCATTGACAAAAAAGCTAAACAAAACAAAAAAGCTGAACAAATGGATTCTAATTTGCGTTTGATTTTGCCCTTCAATGGGGACTTTAGGAAAATCCAGTCTATAGTCAATAAACACTGGCATTTACTGAAAAAGGATAAGATATTGAGTGCATTGATACCAGTCAAACCTAAAATTGTGTTCACCAAGGCCCCCAATTTAAGTATCAAAATTGCACCTACCGTCCAAAAAATAAAGAAAAACCATACGGCAAGTATCCAATCTTGGGCGGATATTAAGGGCTTCCATCGTTGCGGCAGATGCGGTAATTGCAGATTAACTTCATTCCCTAAAAAAACGGAAATCATATCAACAACAAATAAACATTGTCACAAAATCAATGAGTTTCTCACCTGCAGCACAGAGGATGTGATTTACGTGATTGAATGTCCCTGTAAGCTCCAGTATGTGGGAAGAACAAAAAGAACGTTGAAAAAACGCATTGCAGAACACATCGGTAACATAAAAAAGGGTTTTGAAAATCATTCACTGTCATACCATTTTAAAATAAAACATAATCAAGATCCCTCTTGCTTGAAATTTTCAGCAATAGATAAAATACAAAAGGACTGGAGGGGTGGCAACCATGTTGAGAAAATGTCACGCCTAGAATCAAAACGAATTTTTGAATTAAACACAGTACAACCGTCCGGGCTGAATGCGGACTTTGAACTGTTCGGCTTCCTATAGGATGGGTGCCATCTGTCGATGATGAACTGTGCGATATTTCAGAGTCGCACTGTTTTTCCTCTACATTTGGCCCCCATCCACTAATTCGGCAGAAATACAGAATACATCAAGAAGGAACATCTGTATAACAATAGGAATCCAGAGCAGTGTATTGAACCGCACTCAGACCGCACGCTTCTGGTGCGGTTTTCATAATATTTACTTTTGGAGAACACACTATAAGATTGATTGTAAGTTTTATCTACAGCCACACAAATAGTAATGAAATACCGCAAAGATCCGAAGAAGGTATTATTCAAAAAAAAATTAAAAAATTCAAAAAATACAAAAAAAGTCTAAAAAATTGCCAAAAAATGTTTTGGTAAAATTCAAACGCACCAGAACCGCATTGAAATCATAGACGTTTTTTGTAGACTATTCCTATAGAACTCATTGGATAATTGAATGAATATGTATATACGGAAGTATACTATTATTACCGAGATACCTCTGACACTTTATGTTTAGATGCCCCTGATATTTCCCATAAAAATGTCTCTCAACATGTACCCAGTACCGCAACTGTACATCATTCTGATGCTATTTTATAGTATGTGACTATATGGGTAAGAAAACCCTATTATATAACAGTTAATCACCGCTATAACCGCATCAGTGACCAATGTAATATAAATGCTTATACACTGAAACAATTACCCGACCTTTTAAGAAAGAAAGAAAAAAACATCTCAGATATACACTGAAGTCGCACTGACATATAGGCGATACTAATGTGCTTTTTATAAAGTGATTTTAAAAGGAAACTTTGAACTTTGTGATAGTAGAGATGTGTTATTTCCACCCATTGATATGCCTATATATGGATGGTTTTATATTGTTATTTTAAAGACCCTTTCTGATGTATTTTCCCTAGTTCTATTCAATTTTATATTTATTCTTTTCTTATATAATGTATTAATCAACTTTGTTTGTAATAACTCTTACCATTATTGGGATAGGACAGCCGATACAAGAAATATTACCTTATATATGTGTTTAAACTTCTGCTACCTGCGATAGTTAAAATGTGCTTAAACTTAGGAATAATTCTTCTGGATCCCAATCCCTAAAAATCCTGGATTCCAAACCAGTCCTTTCCTGCATCCCTTATTCACTATAAAGATGGAGCACAAGTAGGGGGATGCTAACCACTGAGGAAGGGGTCATTCTTTAAATCCCCGAAACGCGTCTGGTGTTAATCCCCCCATTGGGAAGAGAGACCCTGCAAGACCGAGGAAGCCTAGAAGATTGCCGTCCAAACCAACGAATTGCCGCAGTGATTTAAACGCTACTATACGACCGGTTCATACCTCGTGTAGCAAACACACTCCACTGGCGCCAAAATTCAAACTTGGACATCAGCTCTTGAGACCGGAGACACGCCGAGTCGAGAGCTCATTATCCAGTACATCTAAACCCTCGGGTAAGATCTTGCACATTTCTTCCAAGCGATCGCTTCTCATAGCAAATACAGCGGGACGCCGCTGTGCGTATGAACAGCCAGATTATTGCTCAACAAAACCTTCAGGCTGAATACGCTTGGGATACTGACTATTGTTAACAGTTGTGATTAAGGACTGTCTGCAGGAGAGGATTACTTGCATTACCGCAACAAAAATTTATGGAATAATATACCAAGTACGATCAGTGGATTACTTGTATGGTCATTATTGCAAATTGGTATGATCATTACTGAACAGTTCAACTTATTATTGAATATATGAACTCCACATCATAATTTATTGGGATCCATAGTTATATTAAATTATATTATCTGACTATATATTCTTACTTTGTATTTATTTATTGTTGCCTTTTAAACCCACTATTTTAATATTGTTAACAGTATTTATCTGCTGCTCTTTTATTCTATATTTATTCTTATATATGTTGATACCATATGGTATTGTGATAAATAGTGTTACATGTTAATAAAGATCCCTATACTTTTAGAGTGTGCCCCACCTCAATTATTTATACTATTTATTTCCCTCAGACTGGGTATTGTCTGTTGGTGGGAGCACCTCTGTTTGGATCTCCACCTTATTTTAGTGCGACATATCCATTTATTATATGTTCACTAAAGTACCTTATTTCCTGCAGTCGTCTTCTTACTTTATTTCGTTTTGTCCTTTTGATAAAAAAGCCCTTTTTATGATATGCTAATGAAGCTCCAAGGAGCCCAGAGGGGCGTTTTGTTCCTCTCTGGTGCCCAGTGATGCCCCCCTGCAGTGCCCAGCCCGCCTTAATTTGAATCCCAAGAATGCCTCCTGATCCTGAAATAACCTCCCACAGCTCTGGAAAACGGTTCCGCCCCCTCCCCACGTCATCGTCTATCTTCTAAAAAATGCCCGTCCTTCTTCCTGTCGGCGGCCAGAAAACTTGCGCAGGCGCAGTACCGCCTGCGGCCTGCGCGATCATCAAGCTCCTGAGGGCAACAGCCTCAAAAGTCTCACTGGGCATGCGCCGAGCCCAGTGACGTAACCTGAGGAGGTTGATGATCGCGCGAGATTTCTGTCCGCCGACAGGAAGAAGGACGGGGCATTTCTAGAAGGTAGACGATGACGCGGGAGGGGGCGGAACCGTTTGCCGGGGCTGTGGGAGGTTAATTCAGGATCAGGAGGCGTTCTTGGGATTCAAATTAAGGCGGGCTGGGCACTGCAGGGGGGCGTCACTGGGCACCAGAGAGGAAAAAAAACGCCCCTCTGGGCACCTTGGAGCTTCATTAGCATATCATCAAAAGAACAAAACAAAATAAAGTAAGAAGAAGACTGCAGGAAATAAGCTACTTTAGTGAACATGGCGATGGTGACAGCTTAAAATCGTAAAAGCAGGTGACAGATTCCCTTTAAGAGAACTTAAGGCTCTGCAGAGGAGGAGCTGGATCCAAGAGCTGACGATCACTGGGAGAGGCATGCAGAAACTAGACTGAAAAGAATGCGGGAGAAGATGCCTCCCACAGAGAAGCCTGTGTTAGGAGAGGATCGAGAGGTGGAGGAGACCCCTCCCAGAAACCGATGGTAGAAGGGAATATACCAAGGAAAAAAGCCTGTGATAAGCAAAGGGGAGGAGGAAGGTGTGGCCTAGTTACGGTTGAAATCGGGGTCTTAAGTAGAAAGCCTGACAGGGAAAGAGGCACCATTGGCGGCCTGAAGCCATGGCCGTTGCAATGTGGAACAGATGTCTGGAAAGGTGATAACCGCATCTGAAGCCCCCCGGGAGGCCTGATCATCAGGGAGAAAGAAACCATGGCCAATAAGTGCATCTGAGTGTTGAGAACCGGTAGGAAACTGGCGCATCTTAGTCCCGGGATAAGCAAAGGTATAAAGTAGAGAAAGGGCTTGGAGGAGCGGAGGACCCAGGAGGGCTAAGAAGATGGGCCCAGGGGCAGAGAAGGACATGAAGGAGAGAGAAGGAAGGGGCAATGGAATGAGAGGCCCAGGAGAGCCTAACCAAAAGGGGGAGAGAGGAACATACTCACCATCTGACATCATCTCTTCAGTAAAGTCGCACTTGAGTGGGATTACCGGCAGATGCAGTAATGGGGGACTGGTGACCAGCGAGGGAGTAGTAATAGGGTAGAGGCCCATGATGAAGACCCACCTGCACTGGAAAAAACCTGCTAACTGTTAAAATAAAAAAATTAAAAAATAAAATGGCAGCAAGACCTACAGAAAAAAGTAACAGGTTGTGCCTAGTTAGTCCAGTGTCTGTGTAGAAGGTATAGCCTACCTGAGTGCAGCCAACATTTATTTTTATCTAGTGTCAGCCTACTAGTGGCAGGTGGGCATATACCCATGGTGCTGTGTCACCCAATGCCGTTCACCAGAAATATATAGTAGATCTCCTCCAGATAGCGTATATATAGTAGATTTCCTGTATATAGCATATATAAAATAGATTTCCTGCATATAGTGCAGTGGCCGGGTTTGGGGTGGCCCCAGTGCTACGTTAGGTCCCCTGGACACCATTGAGGTGTCACCACGTGTTGCTGCTCTCTGGTAAGACATGGTGGACCCCAATGGGAATTAAGTCCACAGAGTGTGCAGTAAACCAGTGTGCTTTTTTATTGGAGGAATTCAGGGGTAAAGCAATACAGGCGGGGCATAGGACTGGCTTCTCCATTCTCCTCCCTGGCAGAAAAAGGGTTTGAGCTTAGAAAAGGCCTGAGCTAGCTGTCCCTTTCTCTCTCAGAAGGCTCCATCTCTCTCAGAAGGCTGGTACCCTGGACAAATGCTGGAGGCCCAGGGTCTGTGGCAGAGTATCCCCGTCTCAGTGCCTTCTACTGGTCACTCCAGCAGTCTGGCATGAGTCTTTTTTTTGAAGCACTGATCCCTAACTGCAGAACAGTAGGCGCTCTGACTGCTCTCTTGACATACACTTTCTAGTTGAACTAGAACCTTCTGGTGGGAAGAATGGAGTGGAGAAGCTCATCAGAACAAATACAATGTTACAATTCTAGTCCATCATAGACTTACATTAGAGCTTCACTGCTACTCAATGACAATGACTAGGGATGAGCGAACTTGTGTTTTCCTGTTCAGCGTACAGGTTCGGCTTTGGGTTATGTATGAATCTCATTATAGATTCCACTACCACAGACCATAATGGAATTCTATGACAGCATGCACCACAGAAGCCTACAAGAGGCATTCCGTATTGAATTCTGTCATAATAGAAGTCTATAGATTTATTATTCCCAATATTTACCATTTTGTATCTGAAAACAGCTACCCTAAACAAGTAGTTAAGTAAAAAAAAAAAAAGATATGTAGCAATAATATTCCCATAAAATGTCTTTATTAATTCAAGCACCATGCTCCCAGACCATTGTCTGCAATTTGTCAGCCCTTAATAATTATTTAATCCAAGACAACTTTGTAGAAAAATTGTAGGATGCCTACCGTAAGGCCTCGTGTTTCCGCGGCTGAGAGCGGTCCGTGGTAGCACGGCCTGGATTCCTGTTGAGAGCAGGAGCGCACGGCGTCATTGGTTGCTATGACGCCGTGCGCTTCATGCCGCCGCTGCACTACAGTAATACACTCTTATAGTGTATTACTGTAGTGCAGCGGCGGCATGAAGCGCACGGCGTCATAGCAACCAATGACGCCGTGCGCTCCTGCTCTCAACAGGAATCCAGGCCGTGCTACCACGGACCGCTCTCGGCCGCGGAACACGGCCGTGTGCACGAGGCCTTACACTGCACACTTGTAGGATGTCCGACTCCCTACACGCGCATTTAGCGTAAGCATCCGAAGTGGAATTTGATCCGAAATTCAGGAAAAGGTCAAATAACAACGAATCTGAATTTCCTCCCTCTTCGTGGAAACGAATACATTTTATCCTAAAATAGCGGCTACACCTGTTGCAAAGAGAAAGTAAGAAGCCGGGGAAAGCAAGATCATCCATAATGCCGTGCACACAGCCAATCAGCCGCTAGCCAGCCCCTGCGATGTCACAGCCATTTCAAAGCCTTATCCCTCACGGACTCTGCCATTTGACTGTAATCTGAGCATATGGAGACACGTAACAAGCGCTAGGGACAGTGTTGCTAAAAGTTTTTAATTGTGGAATACTGGATAGGGAGAGTGCAGGGAAAGCGCAAGGACATTGTAGGAAAATCGTAGGGACAGTACACACTGTAGGGAGACTGCAGGGACTGTAATCTGAAGCTGAGAGGATCCATAGGAGACAGCGTAGTTTGAATCATCCCCGTGTAGAGCACAGAGCTATTTAATTGAACAGTGTCCTTCTTGTTTAATAGATAAGCAATTTTATTAGGCCTTGATTCTCAAATTGGTGTGAATAAGGGTACTTTCACACTTGCATTTTTATGTTCCACAATAAATAATATAAGCAGCTCCTATGTACTTATACACAGGAGCTGTAGTACATAGGTGATGCTAGGGGTAGTAGTCCTGTTGACTACCACTCCTAGCATCCACTATGTACTTGTACCACCAGCGGGCCCTATGTACCTTTGCATAGGGACTGCAGGTGGTTCAAGTACATAGTGGATGCTAGGGGTAGTAGTCCTGTTGACTACCACTCCTAGTATCCACTATGTACTTGTACCACCAGTGGGCCCTATGTACCTTTGCATAGGGACTGCAGGTGGTTCAAGTACATAGTGGATGCTAGGGGTAGTAGTCCTGTTGACTACCACTCCTAGTATCCACTATGTACTTGTACCACCAGCGGGCCCTATGTACTTTTGCATAGGGACTGCAGGTGGTTCAAGTACATAGTGGATGCTAGGGGAAGTAGTCTTAAAACATGAACAACACTCCTATATATTTTTTCTAATGTAGGACAAAAAAACTGAAAAAAAAAAAACGAGTTCTGAGCCAGAACAACCTCCCCGACTTTCCTGCCCGCAAGCCCACTTGCCAGCCTAACTTGCCAACCAAGCTTGCCAACGAAATTACACTTCCCTGCACGCACGCAAGACAGCCAGACCGACAGTTTTTCAACTTAACTTAATGCCAAAATAATGTCCAGTAAGCAATATTTTAGTGGGTGTGTTGTATTATGAATAGTTCAAATCTAATTTTTTAGATTTTTTTTTCTACAGGCACATCATCTTTAAGTGAGTCCGGGAGCTCTCCTCCGAGACGTCGTCGTCGACATGATACGGTATGTCAAGTTTTGAAGCATTCCCCATTAATATAATGACAGTATTGTAAAAATTTTAATTTTTTATTTCACAGTCATTATCTGTGGAGGAGATGCTTCCCGGCCAAGAGACGGCAGTAGAGGAGGAAGTCGGGGGTGGAGGACAGCAAGCAGTATTTTTTTTATTTTTTTTATTTCATTTTTTTTTTTAATCTCATAAATGTGTTGTGTATGTTTGTAAATTTTTCTTTTTTTTCTTTTATTACAGTCAGCTCATCCCGTTGACTCAGAGAGAAGTCGTTGAGCCTCAGCCAGAGGAAGTCGGGGAGCACACGGCGGTTGTGGTCGTGTGTAGAGTTGAGCGAACACCTGGATGTTCGGGTTCGACGAGTTCGGCCGAACTTTCGAAAAATGTTCGGGTTCGGGATCCGAACTCGACCCGAACTTCATCCCGAACCCGAACCCCATAGAAGTCAATGGGGACCCGAACTTTTGGGCACTAAAAAGGCTGTAAAACACACCCGGAAAGGGCTAGAGGGCTGCAAAAGGCAGCAAAATGTAGTTAAATCCCCTGCAAACAAATGTAGATAGGGAAATGATGAGTTAACATAAAATAAATAAAAATTAAACAATATTAATTGGAGTGAGGTCCCATAGCACAGAATCAGGCTTCAAGTCACCCACCAATGGAGAAGGTCACTTACTATTATTTTGACCACAGCACCCAGACAAAGGAGAGAGGTCCCACAGCAGAGAACCAGGCATCATATCACCCACCACAGGAGTAGGCCACCATTTAGTTACTTTGACCCCTACACCCGGACGGAGGAGAGAGGTTTCAAAGCAGAGAATCAGGCATTTAGATCACCCACCACAGGAGTAGGCCCCAATTTAATGGGACCCCGGCAACCATGTCAGATGGCACAACCATCAGCTTCATATCAATCAGCACAGGAGAAGGCGACTTTGAAAGACTTTGACCCCTACACCCAGACGGAGGAGAGAGGTTTCACAGCAGAGAATCAGGCATTTAGATCACCCACCACAGGAGTAGGCCCCCATTGAATCAGACCCTGGCAACCATGTCAGATGGCACAACCATCAGCTTTATATCAATCAGCACAGGAGAAGGCGACTTTGAAAGACTTTGACCCCTACACCCAGATGGAGGAGAGAGGTTTCACAGCAGAGAATCAGGCATCATATCAACCACCACAGGAGATACCACCATTTAGTTACTTTGACCCCTGCACCCAGGAAGAGGAGAGAGGCACCACAGCACATATTCTGGCATCATATCAGCCACCACAGGAGAAGCCACCATTTAGTTACTTTGACCCCTTCACCCAAACAGAGGAGAGAGGTTCCACATCAGAGAATCAGGCATCATATCAACCACCACAGGAGTAGGCCACAATTTAATGGGACCCCGGCAACCATGTCAGATGGCACAACCATCAGCTTCATATCAATCAGCACAGGAGAAGGCGACTTTGAAAGACATTGACCCCTACACCCAGACAGAGGAGAGAGGTTTCACAGCAGAGAATCAGGCATTTAGATCACCCACCACAGGAGTAGGCCCCCATTGAATCAGACCCTGGCAACCATGTCAGATGGCACAACCATCAGCTTTATATCAATCAGCACAGGAGAAGCCACCATTGAGTTACTTTGACCCCTGCACCCAGGAAGAGGAGAGAGGCCCCACAGCACATATTCTGGCATCATATCAGCCACCACAGGAGAAGCCACCATTTAGTTACTTTGACCCCTTCACCCAAACAGAGGAGAGAGGTTCCACATCAGAGAATCAGGCATCATATCAACCACCACAGGAGTAGGCCACAATTTAATGGGACCCCGGCAACCATGTCAGATGGCACAACCATCAGCTTCATATCAATCAGCACAGGAGAAGGCGACTTTGAAAGACTTTGACCCCTACACCCAGACGGAGGAGAGAGGTTTCACAGCAGAGAATCAGGCATTTAGATCACCCACCACAGGAGTAGGCCCCCATTGAATCAGACCCTGGCAACCATGTCAGATGGCACAACCATCAGCTTTATATCAATCAGCACAGGAGAAGCCACCATTGAGTTACTTTGACCCCTGCACCCAGGAAGAGGAGAGAGGCCCCACAGCACATATTCTGGCATCATATCAGCCACCACAGGAGAAGCCACCATTTAGTTACTTTGACCCCTGCACCCAGGAAGAGGAGAGAGGCACCACAGCACATATTCTGGCATCATATCACACACCACAGGAGAAGGCCTCTTTCAGTGATTTAGGCCTTTGGACCCAGACAGAGGAGAGAGGTCAGAGATTAGCTTCATATCCCCCAGCACAGCAGAAGACCGCTTTATTTGACTTAGGCCTCAGCACCCAGACAGAAGACAGAGGTAGCATGGCAGAGGTTATGGCTTCATGTCACCCGTTAGTTTAACCGGCCACTTTCATCTGGTTAGGCCCCGGCGCCCAGACAGAGAAGAGTTTCATTCAACTGTGGGTTTCATAAAATTTGTATCAAATAAAGAAGTGGCCCGTAGCACAACAAGACATGTTTTAGGCAGTTAATAAGGACTACTCTGCACAAGGGAGGGACAGGTCCTGTGGGATCCATGCCTGGTTCATCTTTATGAAGGTCAGCTTGTCCACGTTGGCTGTGGACAGGCGGCTGCGCTTGTCAGTAATGACGCCCCCTGCCGTGCTGAATACGCGTTCAGATAAAACGCTGGCCGCCGGGCAGGAAAGCACCTCCAAGGCATAACATGCTAACTCTGGCCACGTGGACAATTTCGAAACCCAGTAGTTGAATGGGGCCGAACCATCCGTCAGGATGTGGAGGGGTGTGCAGACATACTGTTCAACCATGTTAGTGAAATGCTGCCTCCTGCTAACACGTTCCGTATCAGGTGTCGGTGCAGATAGCTGTGGCGTGGAGACAAAACTTTTCCACATTTCTGCCATGCTAACCCTGCCCTCAGATGAGCTGGCCGTGACACAGCTGCGTTGGCGACCTCTTGCCACTCCTCTGCCTTCACCTTCCACCTGTTCCCCTGTGACATGTGGGAATGCTCTCAAGAGCGCCTCTATCAGCGTGCGCTTGTACTCGCGCATCTTACGGTCGCGCTCCAGTTCAGGAATTAAAGTGGGCACATTGTCTTTATACCGGGGATCCAGCAGGGTGGCCACCCAGTAGTCTGCACACGTTAAAACGTGGGCAACTCTGCTGTCGTTGCGCAGGCATTGGAGCATATATTCGCTCATGTGGGCCAGGCTACCCATGGGTAAGGACAAGCTGTCCTCTGTGGGAGGCGTATCGTCATCGTCCACCGTATCCCCCCAGCCACGCACCAGTGATGGGCCTGGGCTGCCACCCCGCTGTAAACTTGCGTCATCCTCGTCCCCCTCCACCTCCTCCTCCTCATCCTCCTCGTCCTCCAGTACAGTGCCTTGGCTGGCGACTTGTGAACCTGTCCTCTGCTGCTTAAACAAACCTCCCTCTGAGCCACTTCGAACAGACTGGCCCGAAAGTGTTAGAAACGAGCCCTCATCCTCCTCCTCCTCCTCCACCTGGGCCACCTCCTCTAACATCATTGCCCTAAGTGTTTTCTCAAGGAGACATAGAAGTGGTATTGTAACGCTGATAACAGTGTCATCGCCACTGGCCATGTTGGTGGAGTACTCGAAACAGCGCAGCAGGGCACACAGGTCTCGCATGGAGGCCCAATCATTGGTGGTGAAGTGGTGCTGTTCGGCAGTACGACTGACGCGAGCGTGCTGCAGCTGAAACTCCACTATGGCCTGCTGCTGCTCGCACAGTCTCTCCAGCATGTGCAAGGTGGAGTTCCACCGGGTGGGCACGTCGCATATGAGGCGGTGAGCGGGAAGGCCGAAGTTCCGCTGTAGCGCAGACAGGCGAGCAGCGGCAGGATGTGAACGGCGGAAGCGCGCACAGACGGCCCGCACTTTATGCAGCAGCTCTGACATGTTGGGGTAGTGGTGAATGAACCTCTGCACCACCAAGTTCAGCACATGCGCCAGGCAAGGGATGTGCGTCAAACCGGCTAGTCCCAGAGCTGCCACGAGATTTCGCCCATTATCGCATACCACCAGGCCTGGCTTGAGGCCCACCGGCAGAAACCACTCGTCGGTCTGTTGTTCAATACCCCGCCACAACTCCTTTGCGCTGTGGGGCCTGTCCCCCCAAACATATGAGTTTCAGAATGGCCTGCTGACGTTTACCCCGGGCTGTGCTGAAGTTGGTGGTGAAGGTGTGTGGCTGACCGGATGAGCTGGTGGAAGCAGTGGAGGAGGAAGCCGAGTAGGAGGAGGAGGCTACAGGAGGCAGAGAATGATGCCCTGCGATCCTAGGGGGCGGAAGGACGTGCGCCAAGGAACTG
This sequence comes from Bufo bufo, assembly GCF_905171765.1. Taxonomy (NCBI): domain Eukaryota; kingdom Metazoa; phylum Chordata; class Amphibia; order Anura; family Bufonidae; genus Bufo; species Bufo bufo. The sequence continues at coordinate 691,014,743 of NC_053391.1, forward strand.
TCCGCCGGGGGCCCAGCCGCCACTACATTCATCCAGTGTGCAGTTAGTGAGATATAGCGTCCCTGGCCGTGCTTACTGGTCCACGTATCTGTGGTTAGGTGGACCTTGCCACAAATGGCGTTGCGCAGTGCACACTTGATTTTATCGGACACTTGCATGTGTAGGGAAGGCACGGCTGTCTTGGAGAAGTAGTGGCGGCTGGGAACCACATACTGCGGGACAGCCATGGCCATCAGCTGTTTGAAGCTGTCTGTGTCCACCAGCCAGAATGACAGCATTTAAAAGGCCAGCAGTTTAGAAATGCTGGCGTTCAGGCCAAGGGCTCGAGGGTGACTCGGGGGGAATTTGCGCTTCCTCTCTAAGGTTTGAGATATTGAGAGCTGAACGCTGCTGTGTGATATAGTGGAGACGCTAGTTGACGGTGGCGGTGGTGGTGGTGTCGGTGGCACATCCTCTGTTTGCTGCTCGGCAGGTGGCAACATTCCTCTCGAGGCGGAAGCCGAGGCAGCAGCGGTAGAGGGAGCAGGGGGAGCCTCAGCGAGTGCCTGGTTTTTAAGGTGTGTACCCCACTGCAGTTCATGCTTTGCATGTAGATGCCTGGTCATGCAGGTTGTGCTGAGGTTCAGAACGCTAATGCCTCGCCTCAGGCTCTGATGGCAGAGCGTGCAAGTCACTCGGGTCTTGTCGGTAGGACATTGTTTAAAGAAGTGCCATGCCAGGGAACTCTTTGAAGCTGCCTTTGTGGGGCTGGGTCCCTGTTGGCGATGTCCAGTAGCAGGCGAACTCTGGGGGCGGCGGCTCGTCTGCTTTGGCCCCCTGCTCCCTCTTTGGCTTCGCTGTTGTCTCGGTCTCACCACTACCTCTTCCTCTGAACTGTGAAAGTCATCGCCACGACCTTCAGTCCATGTGGGGTCTAAGACCTCATCGTCCTCTGCATCGTCTTCCACCCAGTCTCCCTCCCTGACCTCCTCCTGTTCAGTCTGCACACTGCAAAAAGACGCGGCAGTGGGCACCTGTGTTTCGTCATCATCAGAGAGTCGGTGACTCTGCTGTGGTGGTATTCCCATGTCCTCTTCATCTGGAGACATAAGTGGTTGTGCGTCAGTGCATGGTATGTCTTCCTCCACTGGGGAAGGGCTAGGTGGACGCCCCTGGGAAACCCTGGAAGCAGAGTCTTCAAACAGAAGAAGAGACTGCTGCATAACTTGTGGCTCAGACCGTTTCCCTGATATGCTTGGGGGTGATGTGACAGACTGATGGGCTTGGTTTTCAGGTGCCACCTGTGCGCTTTCCGCAGAAGACTGGGTGGAAGACCATGTGGTGAACGTGCTGGAAGCACTGTCGGCCACCCAATCGATTAATGCCTGTACCTGCTCAGGCCTTACCATCCTAAGAGCGGCATTGGGCCCCACAAGATATTGCGGTACATTCTGCCGGCTAGTTGAGGGAGTTCGTTCCCTACTGTGTGCGCCTGGGGCCGAACGGCCACGTCCTCTACCAGCAACAGAGGCTCCACGGACACCACCACGACCGCGTCCTCGTCCCTTAATAGTATTTTTCTTCATTGTTGCGATTCAACTCGCACCACAATGAAATATATTATTTTTTATAAGCAAAATCCCCTCACTGGAATACTTTCAGTCTTTTGACTGTATGGATTACAGATGGAATGACTGTTATATGTGAGTACCGCTTTCTTTGACAGATTCTAGTATGGGTACATATATGTTTTCCCAACCCCAGCACATTAGTTTGCTAATTCCAGATGTATGAAACGCAGGCCTAACTGTATCTAGTATATTGAACGCCAGATAAACTAACTTGGCCTTTTTTAAATAAAAAAAATTCCCTCACTGGAATACTTTCAGTCTTTTGACTGTATGGATTACAGATGGAATGACTGTTATATGTGAGTACCGCTTTCTTTGACAGATTCTAGTATGGGTACATATATGTTTTCCCAACCCCAGCACATTAGTTTGCTAATTCCAGATGTATGAAACGCAGGCCTAACTGTATCTAGTATATTGAACGCCAGATAAACTAACTTGGCCTTTTTTAAATAAAAAAAAAATTCCCTCACTGGAATACTTTATGGCTTTTCACTGTATGGATTACAGGTGGACTGGTATTAGTAGGGGTGACACAAGCACACCCAAGTCCCTGATGTAGGATTTCTATGGCACAGACCACTATTACAAGTGATTAATGGACGTTGGGAGAGATTGTGCTGCAGCACTAGTCCCAAGATGGCCGCCGCCTATCAGCCCAGTAACATGTGCCACAAAATGGTCTGCACAACCTTTAAAAAAAATAGCCTTGGACTGTGCTGCTAAATCGCTATTGGTCTGAATCCCAGGTGTAGATGTCTGACTTGTTTGGAGCTTTGGAATGCACACTGTGGCAGCTTCTGCTGCAGCACTACAAGTCGCAAAATGGCGGCCGGCGGTCAGCCCAGGTACATGTGGATGGAAAAATCACTCTGGCCACTCTAAAAATAGCCAATCCCTATCAAAAAAGCAGCTCAGCTGCAGTTGTTCAGATGAATCACAGGTGGAGGAGAGAAATTTGCTTCCAGTTATTCAATTATCCCTGCCTATTCTCGCCCTAGCATCAGCTGCGTCTATCCCTGTTCTATTCACATCGGGAGTGAGCACGTCCCGACGTGCGCACAAGCTTATAAGAGGCTGAGTCACATGCTGCACTTGGCCAATCACAGCCTTGCCAATAGTAGGCATGGCTGCGATGGCATCTTAGGGCAAGTAGTATGATGCATGTTGATTGGCTGCTTTGCAGCCTTTCAAAATGCGCCAAAATACATGCCGAACGACGAACCCGAACTTTTACGAAAAAGTTCGGGTTCGGGTCCGTGTCACGAACACCCCAAAATTCGGTACGGACCCGAACTATGCTCGAACTGTTCGCTCAACACTAGTCGTGTGAGTATTCTCAAACAAAGTATTTTTAATTCCAAATGTTTCAAAGATGTTAAAAAAAATTTTATATATATATTTTTTTAGGGTTCCCGAGGCTCCACCAGAACGGATGAGAAGGACGTCTGCGGTTTTTCGATCGACAACGATCTCCTCATCCAGATGGTGGAGGACCGACCACTATTGTGGGACCACACAGACCGCTGCCACGCAGACCATCACGCAACCCAGCTCCTCTGGCTCCAGATCTGTGAGGCAATAGTGCCTAATTGGGACGACCTCGGTGAAAGTCAACGGGATGAGTGCCGTAAGTATATCGTATTTAATTAGTATACTGCTTACGTCTGCTTTTTAATCAAAATTGGTTTTCTGTCTGGTTGAAGTGGGTCACTGCTACCAATAGTTAAAGGGAGTCTGTCACCTCCATATGGCCATATACAGTGCTTACATGGCTCTGTAGCACACCTACACAGGACTGTAACGGTACCTTTGTTCTTTTCTTTAGACTTGCACCAGCAGGAAAAACTAAGTCTAATTCATAGGCAAATGAGCACTCGCAAGTGCCCAGGGGCGGCGTTCAGTGTGTAAGTGCCCAGGCTGCTGTCACGACCCTTGGTCATGGTCGTGACTCCTGTAACCGCATGCAGTTGCCTGCAGTCTTGGTGTTGTTGTCAATCACAGGTGAGGGCTATAGTATGTTGCCTCACCTGTGGTTGCCGCTGGCAACATTGTGTATGTGGCAGCAGAGCAGCCTGAGCGGTGCTAGGCAGCTTGCTGCAGTAGGCATGCGGTTGCACCTGGCAACCTCTCTTTATAGGTGTGCCTTTTATTGGTGTGCACGGGGTGTTATATGTGTTGTGTGCACTTCCCCTTTAAGTTGTTCTCTTCCCTTCCCTGGTGTTGGAAGGGTTAACTTCCTTCCTAGTGTGTGTGTGCACTGGGTGTGTCTGACTGTGGGTGTGGCTACTTGGCCCTATAAAGCAGGGGTGCACAACCTGCGGCCCGCGGGCAGCATGCGGCCCCCAGAGCCATGGTTTGCGGCCCCCACCCTGCTGGGCAGAAACACATCTGATCCTGCAATCAGAGCGCCGCACAGCAGATGGATCACAGGTTTTGCTCCTGCACTGTATTAGGAGCAGAAAGGGTCCCCGGATATTAGTGAGAGCGGGGAAGCCGAGGAGAAGACAGAAGCGCTTTATTAGCGCTTCTGCCTTCTCCTCTATGAGCGCTCTGCAGTGTAGACCCGGCGATCACATGATCTCTGGGTGTCTCGGGAACAGAGGAGCGCTGCCCTGGTACAAAGCCTCCGTAGCAGGCTGGCTTCCCTGTAACTGGGGCTCCTTTGGATGCTCCAATTGCAGTGGAAATAGTACAAAAAAAGTCACTTATTGTCTCCCAAAGGTCTTTCAGTGACCTCTTGGGGACAAATTATGTGGTAAAAAAATATTTTAAAAAAAGTTAAAAAATGATTTTAAAAAATTTGAAAACTAAATAAATTAAAAAATAAAATAAAAAGGAAAAAGTGCACTTACTATTATCCCTGGGCGCCGCTCCGTTCTCCCGGTATAGGCTCCGGTATCTTCATATGTTCGGCTCAACTGGGTGGAGCCTGCTGCGTCTCCTTCTCCCAGGCTGTAGTGCTGGCCAATCGCAGCGCTCAGCTCATAGCCTGAGAGAAAAAAAAACTCTCAGGCTATGAGCCGAGCGCTGCGATTGGCAAGCACTCCAGCCTGGGAGAAGGAGACGCAGCAGGCTCCACCCAGTTGAGCCGAACATATGAAGCTATCGGAGCCTATACCGGGAGAACGGAGCGGCGCCCAGGGATAATAGTAAGTGCAGGGAGATCCCTGGGCGCCGCTGTATATGTCTGTATGCTAAGTTTACATTTTTTATTGTAGTGAAAGGTCCTCTTTAAAGAATAAGGAGCTATAGTTTGAAAAAATATATACTTTTTAAAAACGTTTTGTACAGTTTCCCCCAAATAAAAATTGTTGCAAGAATTATCTTGGTAGTCCAACAAATAAGATAGTTACAACCATTTGAACCACCACGCGCTAAATCACAAAAAAGTGTCTGGTCATTAAGGCCTTTTCGGGCCTGGTCATTCAAGCGTTAACCAATAGGCGCCTTCCCCACTAGCAAGGTAATGTGCTTACTGGTTACTGCAGGACGCCTATAACTGGATTGGCAGGAGATGGTGATAACCAGTGAGCTCCGTCCTCTGCAGTGAAGGAAACCGCTGATTTATAAATAGGAGGCAGGATGGAAGGAAATGTCGCCAACTTTTCTGGTAAAAATGAGGCCTGGAGCATGGCCTCTGAAATAGAAAATTCATAATTACCTGCTCCACTCCGCTCTGATCCTCTGCGCTGCCCCCGCTGCCTCCATCTTCCTATTCCTGCTCTGTTTACACCTGACAGTGCATGGCCATGGTCACTTGCACGGCTCCAGTCAATGACTGGCTTCAGCAGTGACACGCTGCTTGTGGCCACATCACCGCCTAAGCCAGTCATTGTCTGGAGTGGTGTATGACCATGTCCATGCACTGCCAGGTGTAAACAGCGGAGGCAGTTCGAAGAACCGGAGAGGCGGGGAGCAAGTAAGTATAACTCTTCGGTTTCAGGGGCTATGCTGCAGCACAATATTTGGGACAATTACTGGGAACAAGTGTTCATAGGAGCGCTTATATCTTATATCTGGCCGGTATAATCGTTCAGCTGATCAGTCGATAAACAAGGAATTGCTCATTTGTCGGCTGATTTGCATATTTTATCAGGATGACAGATGTCCAATTATCTGCAGCACGACTGTGGCAGCGATCACTCCTCCCCAGTCACTTTGCACTGGCTTGTGTAATAGGCAGGTGAGCGCCGATCAACATTTTTTTATTTGCGGCCCCTTGAAATAGAGCGATGTGACAATGCGGCCCCCAGACCAAAAAAGGTTGTGCACCCCTGCTATAAAGCCTCAGTGGAAGGCAGTAGTCAGAGAGGGTGCTTCAGCCATGCTTGCTGGAGACATCCTCTGGCTTATTTACCATCTGCCAGTGAGGGCCACCCTGGTTGTCATAAACGTTATGTCTGGTGTTAGTTTATGGTTTATCTGTTATTGCAGCATATGATTTACTGGGTTCCCGTGTGATGTCTGTTGTGTGCTGTGTCCTTTATGTTAGTCGTGGATAGCAGCACTTGCACGTGGGTTCCAGGTTATGTGTCTGTGGCAAGTAAGTGTGGAACTAGTCTCACTTACCTGTCATTGGCATATGTCTGTTTATGTTCCCCTTTCTATGAAGCTTGGCCAGTGAGACTCCTGCTCCTCCATGTCTAGGAGGAACGGGTCGTCTTACCCTGCTCCTAGTCCAGGGCCACCCTGAGGGCGAGCAGGAATATCAGGTTCCGGAGTATGAACCCTCCTACCTTCAGGGTTGGCTCATATGGATAGGAGACAGGATCAGAGTTAGGGATGTGTAGGAGGTGACCAGCTCCCTAATTCTCTGCCCTGGCCTTGCAGCGACTCCATCTGCTGATACCGCACGGCTGAGGGTTTTCCCCATCCTCAGCCGTGACAGCTGCTCTGCCCTCTTTTCACTTTACTCCTCCCCAGTCTCTGCCTTTGCCCGCCCTCCACGTCTCTTGCCTCATCGATAGGTCCGGACTTGGAGGACTGGCAAAGGCAGAGACTGGGGAGGAGTAAAGTGAAAAGAGGGCAGAGCAGCCTGGGCACCTATACACTGAACGGCGCCCCTGGGCACTTGCGTTGCGAGTGCTCATTTGCATATGAATTAAACTTCATTTTTCCTGCTGGTGCAAGTCTAAAGAAAAGAACAAAGATACCGTTACAATCCTGTATAGGTGTGCTACAGAGCCATGTAAGCACTGTATATGGCCATAAGGAGGTGACAGACTTCCTTTAACATAATTATTTTTTTATTGCTGTTGTGGCAGGTTCAATCAAATAGTAAACCATTTTTGATGTCCTAAAAAAAATCATGGTGTGGTGACAATCATGGTGTGGTGGCGGTCAATGAGGGACTGCTACAAAAAGGACTTTAACAAGGAGGTTAAGCGCCCGAGTGGGTGCGAAGGTAAGATATAATGTTTATACTAATTATGAATTTTGATCTCCAATTTATGTGTGTGGCCCAGGCAGACTGTCATTTGGCACTCTGTCCGGGACATCCACATATGGATTGGGTGGAGTAGAGATAAGCAACGCGTGCTTGAGATGATACATCTGAAGTTGCTTTAAAAAAATAAAAAATACTCTACATAGACACTTCTCTGTACACTACTACAATGTACGGGCTTTATCTTTGTACAGTATGGTTTTTTTTTTGGTTTTTTTTTATGCAAATTTATATGTAGCATCCCAAGTCTCCTTGCTAGTCTCTATCCTGAGGTTCTCAAATTTTTACATTAATTAGTTTTTTTGTTTGCTTTACAGCACATCAAGCAGTACACGGGCGCCCAAAGCTCCTCATGAAGTCCTTCTGGAGGCTGTCGCACCGGAGGCGGTCCTTGAAGAGCCGCCCACCGCGGGTCCCTCTCGTCCTACTCCCAACAGCTGGTCAGGACCTCAATGTTCCCTTACTTGTGCCCTCTGGCGATGCAAAGATGGCTACATTAGCACCGCTTTTTGCGGCCCTCATGCATCTCCAGAGGACCGGTAGGAGCCGCCAGGCGGACTACGAGGATCTCACAAGGCTCGTTTACGAGTCCTTGATGGGATTCACCAATAGAGCTGCCGCTTTGGAGGACACTGTGCAACGTCTGCAGGAAGGGGTGGTGCTGACGTCGCAGTTGGGTCCGGTGCATCACTATTGATTATCGTTGCTCCCCGTGGTGTAACGGTTTACGCACGACCAGCTGTTTGAGTCCCGAAGACAGGTGGACAGCATCTTGTGGCAAGTACAGCACTGCCCCACATCCCTTCCCCCGTCCCAGCCTCTCTATCCCCCGTCCCAGCCTCTCTATCCCCCGTCCCAGCCTCTCTATCCCCCGTCCCAGCCTCTCTATCCCCCGTCCCAGCCTCCCTATCCCCCGTCCCAGCCTCCCTATCCCCCGTCCCAGCCTCCCCATTCCCAAACCACCAAGCTCTTTACTCAACACTTTTCTCCCTCTCCTCCTCATTTCTTTCCTCCAACCAGTTTCACCACTCCCTCATCTCTTGCTCGGTCAACTTCTTCTCCTGCCCCACCCTCAAGATTGCACACTCCCTCTGTTGTACTTCCCACAACACACACTTATATGTCCACAGGGGCACAAGAACAGGACAGAGGGGGACCAAACCGTGTTCTGTCCTCCACCCCCCCAACCTTCTACTCCTACTCGGCCTACATATAGGCATTTGTATATTTTTTTTGTTTCCTTTTTATTTATATATTTTTACAAAATTTATATTTAAAAATAAAAGTTATTTTGTTTTGAAAATGTATTTGTTTTTGTCTTTTTTTTTAAAAGTGTATACAAATAATTAACATCTCACATCGCTTTTGGAGCGACCAATACTTGTGTCGCTCCACCAGCTATAGGAGATAAACAATAGTGTGTATAACCGGCCTAAAGTAATCTCCCAGCGCCAGTGGAGCTACACAAGTATGTGTTGCTCCTCAAGCGTGGGGAGATTGACTAAGGCTGCGTTCACACGGGCGAGATTTCCGCGCGGGTGCAATGCGGTAGGTGAACGCATTGCACCCGCACTGAATCTGGACCCATTCATTTCTATGGGGCTGTTCAGATGAGCGATGATTTTCACGCATCACTTATGCGTTGCGTGAAAATCGCAGCATGCTCTATATTCTGCGTTTTTCACGCAACGCAGGCCCCATAGAAGTGAATGGGGTTGCGTGAAAATCGCAAGCATCCGGAAGCAAGTGCGGATGCGGTGCGATTTTCACGCATGGTTGCTAGGTGACAGTCTATAAACTGTATTACTTTCCCTTATAACATGGTTATAAGGGAAAATAATATCATTCTGAATACAGAATGCATAGTACAATAGGGCTGGAGGGGTTTAAAAAAAATAAACTCATTAACTCACCTTCTCCTCTTGATCTCGAAGTTCCCGGTCTCTTCTTTACTTGAGTTGTGGGCTAAAGGACCTTTGAGTTGAGTTTACTGATGAGTTGTGGGCTAAAGGACCTTTGGTGACGTCAGATCTCATGCTCCAATCACATGGTACATCACCACGGTGATGGACCATGTGATTGGAGCATGAGATCTGACGTCACCAAAGGTCCTTTAGCCCACAACTCATCAGTAAACTCAACTCAAAGGTCCTTTAGCCCACAACTCAAGTAAAGAAGAGACCGGGAACTTCGAGATCAAGAGGAGAAGGTGAGTTAATGAGTTTATTTTTTTAAACCCCTCCAGCCCTATTGTACTATGCATTCTGTATTCAGAATGATATTATTTTCCCTTATAACCATGTTATAAGGGAAAGTAATACAATCTACACTACAACTAACCCAAACCTGAACTTCTGTGAAGAAGTTCGGGTCTGGGTACCAGTGTCGGTTTTTTATCACGCGCGTGCAAAAAACATTGCACCCGCGCGATAAAAACTGAACATCGGAACGCAATTGCAGTCAAAACTGACTGCAATTGCATTCCTACTCGCGCGGTTTTGCCGCAACACACCGGGACGCATCCGGACCTAATCCGGACACGCTCGTGTGAACCCAGCCTAATAGTGTGTGTAGAACAGGCCTGACCTGATCTCCCAGCAAGAAGTAAGAAATAGTGACTAGTCACTATTTCTTACTTCATTTACACACTGATCACTTTCAGCGTGATCACCCCCTTAGCTGCCTCCCCTGCTATACTTGATTTCCTTGCTCATTTTACTTTTCCCTTATCCTCCATCCACTGGCGCCTCTAGTTATATCCTATCTCTTGGAGTTCTCCACTAGATTGGATTAACCCTTGTTTTTTTCATTTCTCTATACCTAATCTCCCAGCGCCAGTGGAGCTACACAAGTATGTGTTGCTCCTCAAGCGTGGGGAGATTCACCAATAATGTGTGTATAACAGGCCTGACCTAATCTCCCAGCACCAGTGGAGCGACACAAGTATGTGTCGCTCCTCAAGCGTGGGGACATAAATACACAAAACAAGATTCAATGTATGGTTATAAACAAAATTTAATGAACAAAAAATGTAATATACAACAATACACCCCACTGTAACCACCAACATAAACAGGCAACCAAACATAATCACTTAACGGTTCATGGAAAATTAATCACAAATTGTTTATACAAATCGGTCCTGCCAGTCCACCCTTCCGGCATCAGAGCAGAAATAATTGGAAAAAGAGTCTCTCATCCTTGCAACCACTACACTTGACCACGGTCCAAAATTTTGAATGCTGGCCATCTCGATGTCCTCCGGTATGTGCTTAAAATTTAGGGGTTCTATTTTAAGGAGGTAGTTGTGTAACACAATTGCAGACTTTACCACCTCATCAACCGTTTCAACTTTCATATGAATGGGTTTAGTGAAAATCCTCCATTTTGCAACCATAAGCCCGAATGTGCATTCCACCATCCTTCAAGCCCTGGTCAAGCGGTAGTTGAATGTGCGTTTTTTTTTAAATTTAATCCGCGGCTGGAATATGGTTTTAGAAGATTTCCACACATTTGGAATGAATCATCACCACACAATACAAAACTGCATGGGTGGGGCATCTGTACCTGGCAGTGGTTGAGGCGGAGGAAAATCAAATTGTCTGTTATATAGACTGCGGCCCATATAAGAATTTTTAAAAACCATTGAATCGTTGGTGCGTCCATAGGCCCCTACGTCGACGGCAACAAAACGATATTGGGCATCTGCGATGGCCATTAGGATGATAGAGAAATATTTCTTATAGTTTAAAAACTCTGATCCGGTTCCTTGGGGCTTGATAATCCTAATATGTTTCCCGTCTACGGCACCGATGCAGTTGGGAAACTGACAAACCTCCCAAAAGTTTTCTGCTATTTCTGTCCAATGTTGTCGAGTTGGATGTAGGATAAATTCATCATGCAGTTGTTCCCACAAAACACGGCATGTCTTCTTCACAATTATGGAGACAGTTGATATCCCAAGCCAAAATTGAAAATGGAGTGATGTGAAACTTTCTCCACTTGCCAGAAATCTAAAAAATATATATATATGGTAAATACTAGTAAAATACTTTTCAAAAAAATACAATACAAGGTACATCAATCGGACGCAATTCTTTGGGACTTTATGGCCATTCATTTGTTCTGGTGTAATTTTCTCCGGCAAAATGAATTTTGGGGAAAATGCAATGATAGAACAGGCTCTCCATGGCAAACAATATTGCTCACAGTGCTTTCAACATCGGTAATGCCCATTATATGGGTAAAAACTTTACCAGACAAGATGCTGAAGTCACAATAATAATGCAGAGCCTCATTGGCATGCCCAATTCTGCACTTTGTACAGTGATGCATTGAAAAATTTATAAATTTCGGTTCTGAAAGATTTATGGTGTCACCTTAAAACCATAAAAATCAACCGTAAAAACATTATACTAAAAATAAAGTTAACAATATATAATAATTATTACAATTTTATTTACCTTATGGTCAGCAATAGGCGTTTTGCTGGGGAAACACTGCGACGGAAAGTGGTGTCCTGTCTTTGGATGTGAGGTGACACCCGTTGTAAGAGATCATCAAAACTTTCAACGGTCATCCGTAAGTAATTAAAAAACTTGGTCCGGCATCATCTTTGCAATCTTCAGAGGGAGCATCTGTGGGGTAAGTGACCTTCGGTTGTCTTTTATAGCCACTGTACTATTTGCATAACTGATTGATTCTCTTTGATCTGTGAAAATTTGAATACCGGATCCGTATTTCCGTTTGAAAATGGAAGAAAACGGAATAGACGGATCCGCTATTTCGACTAATCCGGCAGACGGATCCGGCAAAAACAATCTATGTTATCATGCGGTTTGAAGGATCCGGCCGTTCTTTCCGGCGATGGAACGACGGAACCGTTGTATGAAAAAATGTACGGTAATATGCGTTTTGCCGGATCACTCTGCCTAAGCTGTCTACTTCTACTGTTATCGGGGTGTCCACCTTGTTTAATAGATAAACAATTCTATTAAGCGTTGATTCTGAAATTGAGGTGAGAACCAGTCTTGTGCTATTGTTAGTGGGTGTCCACATTGACATTGAAACACTTTTTTTACATATACAGTTAGTGTTACAGTACAGTATTTCCAACAAACAGGTGCCAATGTCCTTCAGAGGAACAGGCAGTAGCAAAAATGTTGCTGGGGCCGGCAGAAGTAGCAGCAGAAGAGGTGTGTGGTGGTAGCAGCAGCTGCAGCAACAGGCCAGAGCTGCCAGTGTCATCCATTGGTCATTTTTTGACGACCAGTCCCGATGTCCAGTGAGGCCGGACTGGGACTTTAGTAAGGGGAGGCCGACATGATGGGTTTTGGGGTGAAGGGCTGGCCAGCAAAGGGTTAAAGGAGCAGTTAGAGGGGCGTGGGAGGAATCCAACCGGTTGGCAGGACCCAGTTCAGGGCGGGGGGACCAGTTCTCCGTCCCCAGCGGCGAGCAGCGTGGGTGCAGGAGCAGGAGCTGCATGCTCCCTTTCCCCCTCTGGGGTGGCTGGGAGGCTTGCTCGGCGTGGGAGAGGCAGCAATAGCAGGGGAGACGAGGCCGTGCACAGTGAGGCCGGGAGCGTGCACAGGCCTCTCCAGTCTGACGGACAGATTGGTGCTGGTCCAGCCCACGTGGAGAAAGAAGAAGGATTCGGGTTGGCGAGGAGCGCATCCAGCTTGGCGGAGGCTGGGATGCGGTTGGCCAGCCGTGTAACGACATCCAGAAGTAATGCATCTGTGGGGTCCAGTGATGAGCGGCAGGAATCAGGACCATCGGCTGCGGGGTTCATAGCGCCCGGGCAGCCAGGTGAGACAGCATTGGGGTCCCTACTTTCGCTAGTTAACTGCCATGGGGCGGGCAAGGGAATTAATTGGGGGTTTGGGAAAATTATTGTGTGGGTTGGCGGGTTGGGGTTCCGGGTTAGCGGTGTCAGGTGCAGCTCCGCTACAAGCATGGGGTGTTGGTACAAGGGTCAGTAGTGCGGCAGGGTGTTCAGCACCTAGGGCAGGGGGTTCAGTATCAGTACAGACTCAGGCAGACGGGGAGGACAACAGGCCTAGGGTGGAAGATGCGGCGAGAGGGGAAGTGTATGTCTGCTTTGAGGGCCCATTAGGCGCGCTTTTGAAGCAGGAGGTGAGGGAGCGGATTTGGAAAGGGGATTATGTAGATATTTTTCTCTTCTCCCCTTAGAGCGTTTTAATTTAGATAGGAGTAAGAAGAATGAGGGCAGGGGCGTAGCTAGAAATGCATGGGCCCCATAGCAAAAAAAAATTTATGGCCCCCCCCCCCCAGCCCCCACATATCTATCGAGCCTCCCACCACCTCTTCCAGAGCTCCCACCCAAACGCCCATCCTAGATCTCCCACCGCCATGAGCAGTTTCACACTTGCGGCAGGACGGATCCGACAGGCTGTTCAGCCTGTTGGATCCGCCCTGCCGCTATTTCGCCGTGCCGCCACTCCATCCCCATTGACTATAATGGGAACGGGGACGGAGCTCCGTTGCAGCGCGGCAGTGTGCGGTGAAAGACTGGCGGCCGAAAAGTACTGCAAGTCCGACTTTTTTGTCCGGTGGCCTCTCACCGCGCAGTGCCGTGACCCCCGCCGATACCTGCAAGGATAAGGAGGGCACCCCTTGCTTCTGGGGGCCCCACTCTGCAGGCAGCTCTCTTTGACTTAAGAATTTAGATCAAGTATCTCAGAAACTTCTTTCTCACTTTCTTAAATTCACTTTAAGTGAATCACTTACTTTTAGAGTCACAGCAGCAGCAGGCAGTGGCACAGACTGAAGAGTGGAGACCAGTGAGGAGTGAGGTTCCTCTCTCTCACTCTGAGCTGCTCACCTCAGACTGGTTTCGGAAATTCGGGCAGTCAGAGAGCGCAAATCTGACTGGCGCCAGTGCGGCCGGCGGGACCACTCCCTCCACTCCAATCTCCAGGTCCACCCCCGGCCCGGCCCCCTCCACCGCCTGAGTCCGCCTCCTCCCTCTAGTTACTAGGAATCATTCTTCCATTCCAATTTCCTGCGCTGCGGCGCTGGTGCCTGGCTCCGCCTCCGTGCCGTCCCTCAGGTACGCCCCCGTTCCGGCCCCCACCGCCTACCTCATCTGCTGCTCATGCGGCCGTGCGCCCCGCCTGCTCCAGTCATGACCTGACTCCTTCGGCTTCTCCCCAGCCAGGCCCAAGCTGCGGACCGCCCGCGCCCCGCCCACTACACTAGTCTAGTGTAGTGGGCGGGCGGTCGGGCCTGGCTGCCTGTAGTGTCACCGTGTGTGTTAATAAAAAAATAAAAAAACAGAAGGCGGTCCGGACGGGCCCCCAGTGGCGTAGGACCCCATAGCCACTGCTATGGTTGCTATGGCGATCCCTACGCCACTGAATGAGGGTAAAAAGGAGGATGAGGAAAAGCGTCGGTATCGTTTGATCCCGCGCACTTTCATGAATTGGTTGCAGGCATTCGCCATTTTAGCCAGTGTGATTGGGGAAAAGTCGCCTTAATGTTGTTCGGCGCTTTTCTGATATTTGGATGCGATAAGGGAGGCTTACAGGGTCTATGGGGGTTCGGGTTGGCTCAGGTATGACGAGCAATTTAGACAGAGGAAGGCGGTACGCCCTAGAATTCAGTGGGACCACAAGGACATTGGGTTGTGGATGAGGGTCCTGGCGCCGGTGAGGCCTGGGCAGTCCTTTCGGGGGGAACCGGGGGGGTCGGGTCAGTCCAGTTTTGCAGCGGCATCTGCCGAGTACTTGTGCTTCCTGTTTAACGAAGGGAGCTGCAGGTTCGGGGCTAAATGCAAATTCAAGCATGAATGTTTGTCATGCACAGGAAATCCTGGGGCCAGCCGCTGCTTCAAGGGTGGCAGACCAAAAGGGGGAGTCCTCTGCAAAAGGGACTGACTCCAGTTCAGGTGGAAGGGATGGAATGTTATCTAAATAGATACCCTGATCAGCAAGCGGCAGACTTCATAAGGAGAGGTTTCACGTGGGGGTTTAGTATCCCGTCAACCCTGTTGCCGGTAGTCTCTGTTAGAAAAAATCTGCGCTCGGCGTTAGAGCACCCGGAGGTGGTGTCTGATAAATTGGCTAAGGAATTTGCGTTAGGGCGGATGGATGGGCCTTTTTCGGATCCACCGTTGGGTAACTTACGGGTTTCCGCGTTGGGGGTAGTGTCCAAGAAGGAGCCAAATAAATTTCAGCTCATTCACCATTTATCGTTCCCAAAAGGGGCGTCGGTCTATGAGGGTATAGATCCTGAGCTTTGTTAAGTGGTCTATAGTTCCTTTGACGCGGCAGTGGCTTGGGTGCGAAAATTGGGTCCGGGGACCTTATTGGCAAAAACGGACATTGAGGCGGCGTCTCGTCTTATACCCGTTAACCCAGATAGTTTGCATTTGTTGGGTTGTTTTTGGGATGGTGGGTATTTTGTTGATAGGTGTTTGCCGATGGGCTGCTCGGTGTCGTGTGCATATTTCAAGGCGTTTTAGTTCCTTCCTGGAATGGGTGGTGGTGGATGTATCAGGGTGTTCTTCCATTATACATTACCTAGACGATTTTCTCTGTTTAGGTCCGGCGGGTTTGCCGGTTTGTTCTTTATTGTTGTCGACATTACAGACTGTTTTTAAGTCGTTTGGGGTGCCGCTAGCGTAAAGGAAGACGGTGGGTCTGACGACTGAGTTGAGTTTTTTAGGTATAGTCATAGATACAGTGAAAATGGAGTGACGGCTTCTGGAGGACAAGGTGAGGGATTTAAGCGACGTGGTGAAGAAAGCGTTGGGGTCACCAAAAAAAACGATTGAGGGATTTGCAATCCCTGTTGGGGATGTTGAATTTTGCTTGTCGGATTTTCCCGATGGGTCGAATTTTTTGTCGGAGGTTAGCGTCTGCCACGACGGGGGTGGTTGCTCCACATAATTTTATTAGGTTAGTTCGGGAATTGAAGGGCAACAAAGCGGTATGGGAGGGGTTTTTGAGGCAATTTAATGGCAGGGCGTTGGTTATGGGGGATACCGTTGACAGTTTTGATTTTGAGTTCTTTTCGGATGCAGGGTTGGGGTTGGTTTCGGGGTGTATTGGCATGGGCAGTGGTGTGCAGGTCAATGGCCGGAGTCTTCGGTTTTAAGGGGTTGGGTGTGGAATTTGGCTCTTCTAGAGCTCTTTCCGATAGTCTTGGCAGTCAAGCTATGGGGTGAGAAATTTGGAAATAGAAAGATTCGTTTTCATTGCGATAATGTGGGGGTGGTACAAGCAATCAATGGTTTGACTGCTTTATCTCCTCCAGTGGTTCGGTTATTACAACATTTGGTTTTGTTTATCGGTTAATGCTTTGATTGTGGCGGTTCATGTGCCTGGGGTTTCTAATAGCATTGCATAGAGGATGCACTTTCTCGTTCGCAGTGGGAGCGGTTTCAGCAGCCTGCCCCAGAAGCAGATACAGAAGATTTGGTGTGTCCGGAGTCCCTGTGGGAGCTCTTGGAGGTACGGTAGAGGGTCTTTTGCGGGAATTGTTAAGTGCGGGTACTTGGGCAGCTTATGGTAAGGTGTGGCACAATTGGGAACAGTGGTGTGAGGAATTGGGAGTGAGGGTGGATGAAGGGAAAGTCCCGTTGTTATTATTTTTGGGGAATGCCAGAGAACAAGGTAGGTCGGTGGCGCAGCTGAATAGTTGTATGGCGGGTTTGGCTTTTGGTTTTAAATTACGGGGTTTGCCGGATGTTACTAAAACCTTCCTGGTTGGGCAAGTATCTAGGGGTTGGAAAAGGGGAAAGCGGGTGGAGGATTGAAGGAGGCCTGTGTCATTTGCACTGCTGTTACGGATTGGTTTTCAGGTGGGTTTGGTGTGCAGGTCAGCAAGCGAAGTGCAGTTGTTTCAGTTAGCGTTTTCACTGGCATTTTTAGGGGCGCTTAGATTGGGTGAGTTAGTGTGCAAAAATGTTCTGTGTGCGGGTGGTTTGTATGGACAGGATGTAGACCTTAAGGCTGCGTTCACACGGGCGAGATTTCCGCGCGGGTGCAATGCGGTAGGTGAACGCATTGCACCCGCACTGAATCTGGACCCATTCATTTCAATGGGGCTGTTCAGATGAGCGATGATTTTCACGCATCACTTATGCGTTGCGTGAAAATCGCAGCATGCTCTATATTCTGCGTTTTTCACGCAACGCAGGCCCCATAGAAGTGAATGGGGTTGCGTGAAAATCGCATGCATCCGCAAGCAAGTGCGGATGCGGTGCGATTTTCACGCACAGTTGCTAGGTGACTGTCTATACACTGTATTATTTTCCCTTATAACATGGTTATAAGGGAAAATAATAGCATTCTGAATACAGAATGCTTAGTAGAAGGTCAATTGAGGGTTAAAAAATAAAAAAAATTAACTCACCTTGTCCTCTTGTTCGCGTAGTTCTCCCGGTCTTTAGTTCTTTAAAAAGATGAACTATGGGCTAAAGGACCTTTGATGACGTAAGATCACATGCTCCAATCACATGGTCCATCACCGCGGTGATGGACCATGTGATTGGAGCATGTGATCTTACGTCATCAAAGGTCCTTTAGCCCATAGTTCATCTTTTGAGAAGTAAAGAAGAGACCGGGAGAACTACGCGAACAAACGGAGAAGGTGAGTTAATTTTTATTTATTTTTTTAACCCTCAACTGATCACCTACTAAGCATTCTGTTTTCAGAATGCTATTATTTTCCCTTATAACCATGTTATAAGGGAAAATAATAACATCTACACAACACCGAACCCAAACCTGAACTTCTGTGAAGAAGTTCGGGTCTGGGTACCACAGTCGGTTTTTTATCACGCGCGTGCAAAACACATTGCACACGCACGATAAAAACTGAACAACGGAACGCAATCGCAGTCAAAACTGACTGCAATTGCATTCCTACTCGCGCGGGTTTGCCGCAACACACCGGGACGCATCCGGAACTAATCCAGACACGCTCGTGTGAACCCAGCCTTATCCTGACAGGGTTGTGATACGGATTCAGGTATCTAAAACAGATATGGAGAGTAGAGGTTGCAGTGTTAGTTTATTTGCGGTTCCTGGGTGCTTGTTACAGTATGTCCGGTTAGGTGTTTGCAGGGATACAGGAGGGGCACAAGTTCTATGGGTGGCCCCCTGCTTGGGCATGAAGATGGGTCGTTCTTGACGCGCTTCCAGTTCGTGGTGGTTTTTAAGAAGTGCTTACGAGCTTTGGGAATGGATTCAAGGGATTTTAACGGGTCATTCCTTCAGGATCGGTGCAGCAACGGAAGCAGCTAGGCTAGGTATGAGCGAATAAGTGATTAAAAGGATTGGTAGGTGGGAATCAGCCCGTTTCAAGTCATATGTTCGGTTAGGGTAATGGTAATCGTAAAGTGGTGTTGTTGTTTAATCTGGTTCTACTTTTGTGCTTCAGGAAGTTCCGCGGCGCTGGTTTGGATTCTAGGGCACTATAATCCAAACCAGCTCTGAGGGCGGAAGTGCAACCGAAGAGAGGGACGTCACGGTGATAAGGTGGCTCGGGTCCAGAGGTATGTTATGGGGTAGTGTCTTGCGGGAAGTGCATTGTTTGGCACGTTTAGATCGGCTCCCCGATATCTTAGTGTTACATGTCGGGGGAAATGACTTAGGAGTGCGGACGTGTAGGGAGCTGATCAGGGACGTAAAGTTTGATTTATTGCGTTTGTGGTCCCTTTTCCCGACTCTGATAACAGTGTGGTCGGATATAGTGCCTTGTAAAAGTTGGCAGGAGGCGTGATCGGTGAAGCGCATTAATAAGGCAAGGATAAAGTTAAACAGGGCAGTTGGGAGGTTCATGGCCAGGAACGGGGTGGTGGCTGTCAGGCATTCCGAGTTGGAGTCCGGTAGTGGTGGATTTTGGAGAGCTGATGGAGTGCACCTCAACGCAGTGGGTATCGACCTGTGGTCCCTGGGTCTGCAGGGAGGTATTGAGAGGGCGTTAAGGTTGTAGAGGAACGTGCAAGCTTGAGGGTAGTAGGGTTCAAGCTGCGCGTTGTTGGCGGTAGGAGGTCCTCAAAGCTGGTGGTTTGGGATGGTACTGGAGAATGTGAGGGCCTCAATGGTGGGGCTGGACTATCATAGTTGGGCAATTGGTTGGTTCGGAGAGGTGTCCATCAGTTGGTGTCTCCGAGCTGGCGTTCTACAGCTGGAGGCAAAATAGAATTGCCATATTGGTTTTTCATGGATGCTAATTTTTGGGGCTTCTAGGACCTCCCTCGTCAGGGTTAATTTATTGTTATTTATGTTTTGTATTTATTATTATTAATAAAACGGCTGCTGTGGCCGATTTAATCCGACTGGTGGCTCTGTGTGTGTTTTCTTTCGGGTGAGTTGGGAACATGGTGAAGTTAAGGGAATTATGGAGGCCCTGAGAAAATAACCAATAACCTAATCATGAGATGTTTGACTCGGTCTTCAACTTCATCTCAACTGAGGAGTCAGTGGGCTCCTCTGACACCACACTTAGTTGGCATGGTCCAGGGACAAGCTCTGTGCCCTCACTGAACCTGCCTCTTTCCTTTGCTGCACCTTCTGCCAGGCAAGTAATTTATGCCACCGTCTCTGCTCCCCTTTTCAGCGAGGAAGATATTATTGAGGACAGTCAGCAGCTACTGCCCATACCAGAAGAGAGATCCACTGCTTCCTCCTGTAGGCATGCAAATAGTGACGATGACAGTCGCTTGGGAGCAGGTGTTGTGAGCAGTCAGGGATGCAGCAATGAGGCTGGTGAGGGTGACATACACTGTTTTGAACTTTTGACTTTCAGGCTTCATATCTCACTATCCGCTACTTTCCACCATGAGACTACCATCATAGACAATTCATTCATAGACAATCATCTTGGCTATCTCAGACATAAATTGGACTTGCAGCTTTTGAGCATATGATTAGTGTTGAGTGGACCGGTTTATGTTCGAGTTCGGTTTGGGTCCCAGACTTAACCCCGAACCCCATTGAAGTCAATAGGGTCCCGAACTTTAGGGCTGAAAAAAGGCTGTAAAAAAATGTCACAGAAAGGGCAGGAGGGCTGAAAAATTATCCAAAATGGGGGTAAGAGTAGTACAATTGCCCTAGAAACAAATGTGGATAGGGAAATGACTTAAAATAACAAAATAAATAAGGAAGTTGAGGAGGCTGTGTATGTGGCATCAATTCTGTGTGTGACCTTTAGCCATTTTTGGGGGTGCAGCCAGTATATTTCTCTACTCTGCCAATATAAGACATAATAATCTTGCAAACTGAGATGAAGAAAAAACCTTGTTGGTTTTTGTTTGGAGATATCGAGACGCTTGTGCAGGCACGCACCTGTGTGAACACGGATCAGCAGTGCCACCTGTGATTCTTTTGCTGTTGATAAGACATAATAATCTTGAGCCAGGAGGTGGAGATCCGAGTGGAGGAGGAGCCGGACGTGGAGGTGTAGGTGGAAGATTCGGGGGAGGAAGCCAACAGTTTCTGTGTGTTTTTTTCCAGCTGCAGTTTTATGTCCTGGGTTAAAACTGCAGCTGCCATGCAAAGTTCATCGAGTGCAATGGAGGAAATTATGAAGCAGCTGGTGCAGGCCAACACGTAGCAACAACAGGCCATGGTGCAGCAGCAGAGATTACAGGCAGAGGATACAAAGAGACACAAAGAATTGTTTTGTGTCCAACAACAGGCCATGACTGTCACGGATGGTGTACAGGAAACAATATGATACAAATAACAAACGATGACTAACTGGATCCACAACTAAGGAACAAAAAGGGAGACCCCTGCAATCGACCTGCCGCTCTCCCTTATTGCTCAGCCTATGCGACCACTCTAAAGGTGAATGGGCGCATATCCACGTACCTCGGCTATCTTAACCTGAAGGCCCTACAATAGTGAGGGGACACGACCACCGGCTCCCTACACAGACACGGAGGGAGTCAGGGTCACCTGGATCCAGACAACAGAAAATCATAAATACTAAAACAGCACTTATCTGCAGACGACTGTGAACTGCGAACTGGTAGCTGGAAGCTGGGAGCTGATCTGCAGACGACTGAACTGAGAACTGGTAGCTGGGAGCAAAAGACAGCATGCACACTCAATCCAGGAAGTTGTATCAGCCACACCCAACTACCTTATGGGGGAGAATATAAAGGGAGGTAATGAGTCTGACTGCATGACAGCTGAGATAGCCTAACAAGGTGAGAAACAGAAACCAAAACAAAGAAACTCAAAGGGGAGGATCTGAACGACTCCTGTCAGAGCTTCTCAACTGTCTGGTTGTGACAGTACCCCTCCCTCTAGGAGTGGACTCCGGACACTCAGGGCCCACCTTCTCAGGATGGGACCTATGGAAAGCCCTGATGAGGCGAGAGGCCTTAATGTCCGTCACTGGGAGCCACATCCTCTCCTCAGGACCATAACCCTCCCAATGAACGAGGTACTGGAGGGAACCGCGGACAAGACGAGAATCCACAATCCTAGAGACCTGAAATTCAAGATTCCCATCAACCATAATCGGAGGAGGAGGCAAAGGTGAGGGTACAATAGGTTGAACATAAGGTTTCAATAAGGACTTATGGAAAACATTATGGATCTTCCAAGTCTGAGGAAGATCAAGACGGTAGGCAACAGGATTGATGACAGACAGGATCTTATAAGGCCCAATAAACCTAGGACCCAACTTCCAGGAGGGAACCTTCAATTTGATATTCTTGGTAGACAGCCACACCAAATCACCAACATTCAGGTCCGGACCAGGCATACGTCTCTTATCCGCCACACGGCTATATCTCTCACTCATATTCTTTAGATTATCCTGAATCTTTTGCCAAATAGATGACAAAGACGAGGAGAATCTGTCCTCATCAGGCAAACCAGAAGAGCCCTCTCCAGAGAAAGTCCCAAACTGCGGATGAAACCCATATGCACCAAAAAATGGTGACTTATCAGAGGACTCCTGACGACGGTTATTTAAAGCAAACTCAGCAAGGGACAAAAAAGAACACCAATCCTCCTGATTCTCCGCCACAAAACAGCGCAGATATGTCTCCAGATTCTGATTGACACGCTCTGTCTGGCCATTCGACTGCGGATGGAAAGCAGAAGAGAATGACAAGCGGACCCCCAAGCGAGAACAGAAAGCCTTCCAGAATCTGGAAACAAACTGTGTGCCCCTATCAGAGACTATGTCTGAAGGAATCCCATGCAATTTGACAATGTGGTCAACAAATGCCTGCGCCAGCGTCTTAGCATTGGGCAAACCGGGAAAAGGGATAAAGTGCACCATTTTGCTAAAACGGTCCACCACCACCAGAATCACAGACTTCCCCGAGGAACGAGGCAAGTCCGTTATGAAATCCATGGACAGATGTGTCCAAGGACGGGAAGGAATGGGCAAAGGAAGGAGAGGACCTGATGGCCGTGAGTGAGGGACCTTGGCACGAGCGCAAGTCTCGCAAGCTGCCACAAAACCCTCAACCGACTTACGAAGCGCAGGCCACCAGAATCTCCGAGCAATGAGATCCAGTGTGGCTCTTGTCCCCGGGTGCCCAGCAAGGACCGTATCATGGTGTTCTTTAAAAATCTTGTGTCTCAAAGCGAGAGGCACAAACAACCTCCCAGGAGGACAAAGATCAGGAGCTTCTGACTGGGCTGCCTGCACCTCTGCCTCCAATTCAGGAAAAAGAGCAGAGACCACCACACCTTCAGCTAAAATGGGACCCGGGTCTTCAAAATTCCCACCTCCCGGAAAACAACGTGACAGGGCATCTGCCTTCACATTCTTAACCCCAGGGCGGAACGTAACAACAAAGTTAAACCTTGAAAAGAACAAAGACCATCTGGCCTGTCTCGGGTTCAGACGCTTGGCTGACTCCAAGTAGGCCAGATTTTTATGGTCAGTAAACACGGTAATAGGGTGTCTGGCTCCCTCTAGCCAATGGCGCCATTCCTCAAAAGCCAACTTGATGGCCAACAATTCTCTATCTCCCACATCATAATTTCTCTCTGCGGAGGAGAGCTTCTTTGAGAAAAAGGCACACGGTTGCCACTTGGCAGGAGAGGAACCCTGAGACAAGACCGCACCCACCCCTACCTCAGAAGCATCAACCTCAACTATGAAGGGTAAGGAAACATCAGGTTGTACTAGGATGGGAGCGGAAGCAAAACTCTCCTTGATATTAGAAAAGGCCTTACGCGCCTCTACCGACCAGGAAGAAAAATCTACCCCCTTTCTGGTCATATCCGTGAGTGGTTTAACAACAGAGGAATAATTCAAAATAAATTTCCTGTAATAATTAGCAAAGCCCAAAAAACGCATCAGCGCCTTCTGATTCTCAGGAAGCTCCCACTCAAGCACAGCGCGGACCTTCTCGGGGTCCATGCGAAAACCAGAAGCGGAGACAAGAAACCCCAGAAATTGGATCTCTGGAACCGCAAACACACATTTTTCCAGTTTCGCGTATAATTTATTCTCCCGCAGGATGAGTAAGACCTGACATAAGTGTTCCTTATGAGTCTTGAAATCAGGAGAAAAAATCAAAATGTCATCCAAATACACTAATACAAATTTTCCCATTAAATGATAAAAAATGCTGTTGACGAAATGTTGAAAAACGGCTGGGGCATTCATCAAACCAAAAGGCATAACTAAATTCTCAAAATGGCCCTCAGGGGTATTGAAAGCCGTCTTCCATTCGTCTCCTTCTCTGACCCTAACCAGGTTGTATGCCCCTCTTAGATCTAATTTGGAAAAGACTTTCGCCCCAACAACCTGGTTAAACAAATCTGGGATTAAAGGAAGCGGATACGGATCACGAATAGTGATACTGTTCAGCTCCCTGAAATCCAGACAAGGTCTTAAAGAACCATCTTTTTTCTTAACAAAGAAAAAACCAGCGGCAACAGGTGACTTTGAGGGTCGTATGTGTCCTTTTCTCAGACTCTCAGAGATATAAGCACGCATCGCGACTCTCTCAGGTTGGGAAAGATTGTATAAACGAGATTTAGGCAGCTTGGCGCCTGGGATGAGATCAATAGGGCAATCATACTCCCTGTGCGGAGGTAAATCCTGAACTCCACTCTCAGAGAAAACATCCAAAAATTCAGAGAGGAAAGGTGGTACGGTTTTAGTAGAAACCTCAGAAATAGATGTTATGAGGCAATTTTCTCTGCAAAAGTCACTCCAACCATTTATTTGCCTCGCTGGCCAATCAATGGTGGGGTTATGTTTAGTGAGCCAGGGTAGCCCCAACACTAGAGGAGTAGGCAAACCGCTAAGGACGAAACATGACACATCCTCAACATGAGTATCATTCACAATTAAACGGATATTGTGAACTATGCCCTTTAATGATTTCTGAGAAAGTGGAGCTGAATCAATAGAAAAAACAGGAATATTTTTTCGCAAAGTGCATACCTGGAAACCATGAGTTATTGCAAATTGGTTATCAATGAGGTTGACAGCTGCTCCACTATCCACAAAAATCTCACAAAAAATGCTCTTGCTCTCTAGCGCCACCCTAGCAGGCAGGACAAAACGGGAACTACAAGCAAAAGACAATTCTTCAATTTCCGCCTCAACCCTGCCAATAGTAACAGACGGAATATTCTTAAAAGATTTCTTCCTTTTTGTCTCTTTATTACTTCCAGAAAACTGCCTGAATCTCCTAGAGGGACAAACATTTGCCAGATGATTTATACCTCCACAACAAGAGCAAACCCTGCCCTGCGGGCTGAATCCTCTATTATCAGAGGCAATCAACCCCAGCTGCATGGGCTCCTGCTCAGAAGGGGCTGACAGCGACTGAGACCCCTGTGCACAGAATGACACCGGTGCACTGTCCCGGGACTGAGCATGACAAGAAGGAGAAATCTCTCCTCTTTCTCTAAGACGCCTGTCAATACGAACAGCCTGAGACATAGCAGAATCCAAGGAGGTAGGTCTTTCATGAAAGGCAAATGCATCTTTTAATCCCTCAGAAAGACCATAGCAGAATTGACCTCGGAGTGCAGCATCATTCCAACCCGTATCTGCTGCCCATCTCCGAAATTCTGAGCAGTATATCTCTGCGGATTGTTTACCCTGGCATAACAGACGTAGTCTAGACTCAGCCAGAGCAATACGATCCGGATCATCATATATCTGACCCAGGGCTAAAAAGAATTCATCCACTGAACGGAGGGGTTGTGCCCCCTCCGGCAGCGAAAAGGCCCAGGACTGAGCATTACCCCTGAGCAGCGATATAATGATGCCCACCCTTCGTTCTTCATCACCGGAAGAATGGGGAAGAAGGCGAAAATGGAGTTTGCAAGCCTCCCTAAAACGTACAAAATTCTCACTAACCCCGGAAAACGTATCCGGGAGCGAAATCTTAGGCTCAGCACAAACTCCATGAACGCAAGCTGAACCGGTCACTTGAAACTGAGAAAAAGTCTTACGGAGATCAGCTACCTCCAATGAAAGACCCTGGAAGCGTTCAGCCAAAAGTGTAACCGGATCCATGCTTGAGACGGTTTTGGTGGCTGATAATGTCACGGATGGTGTACAGGAAACAATATGATACAAATAACAAACGATGACTAACTGGATCCACAACTAAGGAACAAAAAGGGAGACCCCTGCAATCGACCTGCCGCTCTCCCTTATTGCTCAGCCTATGCGACCACTCTAAAGGTGAATGGGCGCATATCCACGTACCTCGGCTATCACTACAATAGTGAGGGGACACGACCACCGGCTCCCTACACAGACACGGAGGGAGTCAGGGTCACCTGGATCCAGACAACAGAAAATCATAAATACTAAAACAGCACTTATCTGCAGACGACTGTGAACTGCGAACTGGTAGCTGGAAGCTGGGAGCTGATCTGCAGACGACTGAACTGAGAACTGGGAGCTGGGAGCAAAAGACAGCATGCACACTCAATCCAGGAAGTTGTATCAGCCACACCCAACTACCTTATGGGGGAGAATATAAAGGGAGGTAATGAGTCTGACTGCATGACAGCTGAGATAGCCTAACAAGGTGAGAAACAGAAACCAAAACAAAGAAACTCAAAGGGGAGGATCTGAACGACTCCTGTCAGAGCTTCTCAACTGTCTGGTTGTGACAATGACACAGCAACAACAGGCTATGGCACAGCAACAATAGGCCATGACGCAGCAACAGCAGGCACAGATGGAGGCCTAGGTGTGGCTTTGATGAGGACAGGGGTCCCAGCTGTGGCTTTGACAAGGACAGGGTTCTTAGGCATGGCTTCGACAAGGACAGGGGTTCCACGTGTGGCATTTAGGAGAACAGGGTTCCAGGTGTGGCTTTGAGGAGGGACCCAGAGGAGGTTTGAAGGATGAACATGGCCCTAAACATGACCCTTGAAGGGGCTTTGAGGATGAACATGGCCCTAGAAGGGACTTTTAGGAAGAACGTGGCCCTAGAACAGGATTGGACAAAGACCGTACTTCATGGGGAAGTGGTGAAGATGATAAAGGTTCCAGGAGAGGTGGGGATGAAGACAGGGGTCCCAGATATGGCTTTGATGAGAACAGGGGTCCCAGGTGTGGCTTTGACGGGGATTGGCGTTCTCAGGAGTGGCTTTGACGAGGACGGGGGTCCCAGGTGTGGCTTTGAGGAGGGACCCTGGAGAAGTTTGGAGGATGAATGTGGCCCTATAAGGGGCTTTGATAATGTATGTGGCCCTATAAGGGGCTTTGAGGATGAACATGGTCCTAGAACAGGTTTTGATGATGATCAGACACAGGGCCAGTTTTCGACAAAATGTGGCACTGGGCAAAATCAAAACTGGGGCCCCAAATCTTGTAATAATGTACTAACCAAGGGCGTCGTTAGGTCAAAACATTCGGGGCTGGAGCCCCGGATGTGTTGTCCAGTGCCCCAAATGCAGGGCCGGCAGGGGCCCGTGGCGCCGCCTCCTAGCTAATTTATTCACCTCACTTGCCTCTGTCATCCACAGATCCCCTCCCCACCCAGCGCCGCCTCCTAGCTAATTTATTCACTTCACTTGCCTCTGTCATCCACAGATCCCCTCCCCACCCAGCGCCGCCTCCTAGCTAATTTATTCACTTCACTTGCCTCTGTCATCCACAGTTCCCCTTCCAGAGGATCTGTGGATGACACTTAGGGGGATCTGTGGATGACACTTATGGGGGATCTGTGGATGACACTTATGGGGAATCTGTGGATGAAACTTATGAGGAATCTGTGGATGACACTTATGGGGAATCTGTGGATGACACTTATGGGGAATCTGTGGATGACACTTATGGGGGATCTGTGGATGACACTTATGGGGGATCTGTGGATGACACTTATGGGGGATCTGTGGATGACACTTATGGGGGATCTGTGGATAACACTTATGGGGGATCTGTGGATAACACTTATGGGGGATCTGTGGATGACACTTATGGGGGATCTATGGATGACACTGATAGGGATCTGTGGATGACACTGATGGGGATCTGTGGATGACACTGATGGGGATCTGTGGATGACACTGATGGGGGGATCTGTGGATGACACTGTTATGGATGATCTGTGGGGTGTCCCAGATGGCTAGGCCCTTCACTGTAGTCATTAACCCCATTCAGCAGTCCCCCTTCACTGAAGGGGGGACTGCTGAAAGGGGTTAATAACTACTACTGTGAAGGCCCCCCCCCCCTCCCGGTGGATGTGGCGGTGTAGGTGGACACGGCGGTGGAGGAGGAGGAGGTAGCCAACACTGGTTTTTGTTTTTTATTTTATTTTATTAAATTTTATTTTTTCAAATTTGGGTAGACCCCAAAACATTGGGAAATATAAAAAAGAAAACAAAGAGAATGTGCGCTGGAGTACAACAATGGCTGGGTGAGGCGGGTATACATGTCTATTCTGCACAAGGTACGGACAAGTCCTGTGGGATCCCTGCCTGGTTCATTTTAATGAACGTGAGCTTGTCCACATTGGCTGTGGACAGGCGGCTGCGCTTGTCTGTGATGACGCCCCCTGCCGTGTTAAACACACGTTCAGACAATACACCGGCTGCAGGGCAGGCCAGCACCTCCAAGGTGTAAAGGGAAAGCTCAGGCCATGTGCCCAATTTGGAGACCCAGTGGTTGCAGGGGGCAGACCCATCAGTCAGTACGTGTAGGAGTGTGCACACATACTGCTCCACCATGTCGCATGTCGCATCAACTTTCGATGTTCTTTTATGCGCCTACCATGGTGATCACGGTTAGCGGAGAATCAGGGTTCCACGCCGGAGAGGGAGCGTGAGAAAGTGATACCACATCCAAGGGAGATCAATGGATGAAATGAAATGTGATCGAGCGGAAATGTGGGACATATTATTGAAGCAGAAAACATCAAAGTAAAGGAGGGGGTGCGCGGCAATTACCAACTCCCGACTCGGGGAGGTAGTGACGATATATAACAATACAGGACTCTTAAGATGCCAAGGGAGGTCAATGGATGAAATGTGATCGAGCGGAATTGTGGGACAAGTTGTTAAAGCAGAAGGTTCGAATGAAAGGAGGGGGCGTGCGTCAATTAAAGACGAATTTTAGAAATTTATGTCACTGTCACCTATGCAGAGCAGGGGTTTTTCATCTGCAAAAATGGTTTAATGTCACCCACCAATGGAACAGATGATTTTTTAAAATTTAGGTCCATGTCACCTATGCAGAGCAGGGGTTTATTCACGGCAAAACTGGGTTATGTCACCCTCCAATTGAACAGACGATTTTACAAAAATTAGTTCCCTGTCACCTATGCAGAGCAGGGGTTTTTTCACGGCAAAAATGGTAAAATGTCACCTGAGAATGTAACAGACGATTTTTTTAAATTTCGGTCCCTGTCACCTATGCAGAGCAGGGGTTTATTCATGGCAACATTTTTAAAATGTCACCCAAGAATGTAACAGACGCTTTTGCACCCTGCTCCCTCTTCTGCTGTGCTGGTGGCTCTGTGCGACCACCGCCTCTTCCTCCAAACTGCACACGTCACTCGCATGACCTTGATTCCATGTGGGGTCTAGTACCTCATCGTCCTCCACATCATCTTCCACCCAGTCTTCACCCCTGCCTTCCTTGTCGGTCTGCACACTTTCGAAAGCCCCAGCAGTTGGCACCTGTGTTTCGTCATCATCCGAGACATGCTGCGATGGTCCTCCCATGTCCTCATCTTGAAACATAAGTGGTTGGGCATCGGTGCACTCAATATCTTCCACTTCTGGGGCAGGGATAGGTGGATGTCCCTGGGAAACCCTGCTAACAGAGTCATCAAAAAGCAGAAGAGACTGCTGCATGACTTGGGGCTCAGACTGCTTGGCTGATTTGCAAGGGGGTGAGGTGAAAGACTGATGGACATCGGCTGCAGGTGCCAACTGTGGTTTTTCAGCAGGAGACTGGGTGGGAGACAATGTGAAGGAACTGGAGCCACTGTCAGCAACCCAATCTACCATCGCTTGTACTTGTTCAGGCCTCACCATTCGTAGAGCCGCATTAGGCCCGACCAAATACCGCTGCAGGTTCTGTCGCCTACTCGCACCTGAGGAAGGTGTTTCACTTGTGCATGTAGCTGGCACAGATCGACCACGTCCTCTCCCTGCAACAGGAGCTCCACCAGCAGCACCACGACCTGGGCCACGTCCCTTATTTGACGCTCTCCTCATTCTTTGCGTTTACCAACCAAACTAACAGATGGTTTATGTCAGGCGACAATGTATCCGCCAATAGTCAACAATTAATTTCACAGACAGTAAGGCAGTGCCGGTGTCATAAAGAGGAAAAATTTCTTGAGGTCACACAACAGTGTGACAGGCGAATTTTATACAATTACTTCACGGTCACAAAAAATGTGAATTTGCCAACCAACAATGTAACAGCAGTATTGACTGGTTGTATTGGACTGTGACAAATGCAACAAAGGCCGCAAATGTATTATCTTGCCACAAAATGGGTGTTTTTTGAAAACCAGAATATAACAACGGTATTTAAGGCTTGTATTGGACTGTCACAAATGCAGTGCAGGGCACAAATGTATTTTTTAGCAAAAAAAATAATACTTTGTCCCCACAGAATCTAACAGATGGATTTAATTGGATTGTACTTTACAGAAAAAAAATTGAATATGTCGCCCCCTGTATCCCTGAACTCACAGACCGATTCCCTATATTATTTCCCCTTCCCCTGGCACATATGCAGTGCAGGTGCACTAAAAAAATTGCTATATGTTGCCCACTGAACTAATAGAACAGGGTAAAATTATTGTCCCTGGTACATATGCTGTGCTGGTGCACTGAACTTGCACAAAATGACCGCTGACGCCCACCTAACTAACAGACGGATAAAAGTTATTTTTCTCTGTCACTGGGCTCAGGGCAGGGTAAAAAAAAATTGCACTGCACCCACAAAACAAAATCGCTGTAGATCGCAGAGTTAACAACAAGTTCTGATAACAGATAGATTCTTTCCCATTCTCTCCCTCACAGCAGCAGCATCCTCTCCCTACATTAGTAGCAGCAGAGTGACGAGCGGCGCTACATGACTCCAGTTTATATAGAGGCTGGGTCACATGCTGCACTGGCCAATCACAGCCATTTCTACACCACCATATAACCAGTATACCTCTATATAACTCCATACACCACCATATAAACAGTATACCTCCATATAACCCCATACACCGCCATATAAATAGTATACCTCCATATAACTCCATACACCGCCATATAACCAGTATACCTCCATATAACATCGCCAAATAACCAGTATACCTCCATATAACCCATACACCATTATATAACCAGTATACCTCGATATAACCCCATACACCACCATATAACCAGTATACCTCCATATAACCCATACACCATTATATAACCAGTATACCTCCATATAACCCCATACACCACCATATAACCAGTATACCTCCATATAACCCCATACATCACTATATAACCAGTATACCTCCATATAACCCCATACACCACCATATAACCAGTATATCTCTATATAACCCCATACACCACCATATAACCAGTATACCTCCATATAACCCCATACATCACCATATAACCAATATACCTCTATATAACCCCATACACCACCATATAACCAGTATACCTCTATATAACCCCATACACCACCATATAACCAGTATACCTCCATATAAACCCATACACCACCATATAACCAGTATACCTCCATATAACACCATACATCACCACATAACCAGTATACCTCATTTAACCCCATACATCACCATATAACCAGTATACCTCATATAACCCCATACATTACCATATAACCAGTATACCTCCATATAACACCATACATCACCATATAACTAGAGTTGAGCGAACCCGAACTGTAAAGTTCGGGTTCGAACCGAACTTTAGGGTTTTCGGCACCCGGACCCGAACCCGAACATTTACGTAAAAGTTTGGGTTCGGGTTCGGTGTTCGGCGATTTTTATGGCGCTTTTTGAAACGCTGGAAAGCAGCCAATCAACAAGCGTCATACTACTTGCCCCAAAAGGCCATCACAGCCATGCCTACTATTGGCATGGCTGTGATTGGCCAACTGCAGCATGTGACCCAGCCTCTATTTAAGCTGGAGTCACGTAGCGCCGCCCGTCACTCTGCTCGGATTAGTGTAGGGAGAGGCTGCAGCTGCTGTGAGGGAGAGATCAGGGAGAAATCTTATCAAGAACTGCTTTTATACTCAGCGATCTACAGCAAATGTGTTTTGTGGGTGCAGTGCACAATTTTTTTAAGCCTGCCCTGAGCCAACTACTGCTGAAAAAGAACTTTTTTTTCTTCAGTTAGTCAATATCAATACATGATCGGCAGCCATTTTATGCAACGATAGTGCACCAGCACAGGATATCGGCAAAAGTCGCATATTCTCGACCATAGATGTTGCCAATGGGTTCTTTTCAATTAAACTCACTGAAAACTGTGGGTACAAATTTGCCTTTACAGTAGGGGACAAACAATACATGTTCGGTGTACTCCCCCAGGGGTTCCACAGTAGTCCCACGTATTTTCACCAGGCATTGGCGGCCGTTCTGAGTGTATTTTCACGGCCGGGATGCCTTCTGCAATACGTGGACGTATTATGGATTTCAGTGGCCGGAGTCTGCATGTGAACCACAAAGCCAAGTATGTTCTGTACCAGTTACTGAACCTAACTGGAACCGAACATGACTGTGGCCAACCAGCGCATATCAACGCGCCACAAATTCTCAGGACCGATAAACATCGAGAAGACAGAGTCATCTTTTACATGGATGGGACCTATGT
Organism: Bufo bufo; assembly: GCF_905171765.1. Taxonomy (NCBI): domain Eukaryota; kingdom Metazoa; phylum Chordata; class Amphibia; order Anura; family Bufonidae; genus Bufo; species Bufo bufo. The sequence goes on from NC_053391.1 coordinate 691,047,094, forward strand.
CACAGGTTTTGCTGTGCTGGATGAGACCACAGGTACCCAGAATCTTGACAAGTTACCAGGTCACATGTTGGCACAGCGGGC